>NC_056726.1:1355911790-1356044290 GCF_019279795.1 Protopterus annectens
TTTTGGAAGTTTGTGTGAATGTGTGTACTTGTTCTAACACTAGGAATTTGATGGCTGTGGGTTTGCTGCAGGTGAGGGTATGCCTGGCTAGTGCATTGGAGCCATCATTCTTCCTGATTGCTTGCATATGTTCTTTAATTCTGTCACTGACCTTTCTAGAGGTTTATATATATATATATATATATATATATATATATGTATGTATATGTGTGTATATATATATATATATATATATATATATATATGTATGTATGTATGTATGTATATGTATATACCTGGCTAAAACAAGGGACCAAAGATAATGAGGTAATGCCACCTGGCTATAATTTATACAGAAATGATCGTCAGTCTAAAAAATGAGGTGGCGTTGCGGTGCTCTGTAAGAACACACTGAATGTCACTACTAACTCGCCTCAATCACCTCAAATCTCAAACGCTGAAATACCTGCACTAAAACTACAAATAAACAAAGATAAAAATATTAATCTAATTGTGACCTATATTCCCCCCGGAGATAACTCTGATACACTTGAGCACATCCTTATCTGGCTATCGAATAACTATCCTCAAGAAACCATTATCCTAGGAGATGTCAACATAGACTGGACTAAATGCTCCTCAGTAACCAATCCTACCCATATTATCCTACATGGCTTTTACCAATTAATATCTTCCCCTACACGAATAGGTAATAATAAGCAAAAAGAGAGTATCCTGGACTGCATCCTCATTAACAGTCAACCACACACATATTCAGCAGGGACCCTTCCAAACAACCTTAGTGACCACCTATATTAGGAAAACAAAGGCAATAGACACCAATCCACCTTTGTACAGGTTAGTCAGAAATAAGAAGCACTTTGACCTCAATAAATTCCTGATGGAACTTCAATCTGTTAACTGGGCACCCCTTAAGCATCTCCCCTTAGAGGAGGCTGTACTTCTTTTTAACAACACATTCCTAGCCATACTTTAGTCTCATGCCCCTATAAGATCAATTAGAGTAAAAACTAGGATTGCACCCTGGTTAACAAAAAAATACAATACCTCTAATTAAACTTAGAAACAAAGCATGGAGCATATGGCGATCAACCAAATCAACTTCGGACCGCATAAAATTCCAACAACTAAGAAACGAAACCAAAAAAGCAACATTATCTGACAAGAAAAATTATTATTGCCAACTCCAAAATAAACACCAGAACAACCCTCACAAATTCTGGACTGGATTAAACAATCTTCTCCACCCAGGTAAATCCTCTACACCTACCCCAAAGCAACTAAGTGACAAAACCCCTGAAGAAGTAGCGAATTCCTTTAACAACTTCTTCACTGACACTATACAATCCCTAGCTAATCAATTACCATCTACCAACACCATAAACACAGATAACTTCCAACATTCTCAATCCACCTTCAAATTTCAGCCTGTCCCTACTACCTACATAAGATCCTTACTAAGGAAACTAAAACCAACTACTCTCTCTGCAGATCTTCTCCCAGCTGAATACCTACAGATAGCAGCAGATGCCATCGCATTCCCTATCTCGATGCTTATCAATATAACCATAGCAGAATCCAAAATTCCATCAATATGGAAAATATCCCATGTCATACCTCTCCACAAAGGTGGCTTATCCACAGAACTATCAAACTATAGGCCCATAGCAATACTGTCACCATTGGCCAAAATCATGGAGAAGTGCATACATAAACAACTTCTTTACTATCTTACCCACAACAACTTACTAACCAACTCACAACATGGTTTTAGACCCCACTATAGCACTACCACTGCTCTTCTCTCTTTTACCGATACTGTCAATCTCAACAGAAATGATAAAAAAAATCTTCAGCACTGTTTCTTGACCTATCAAAGGCCTTTGATATGGTGAACCACCAGCTACTCTATCATACACTAGATAATCTTCAGCTTGATAAACAAGCTCTGGACTGGTTTCTCGGCTATCTCTCTGATAGGAAACAAGCCGTCCTCTGGCAATCGAAACTCTCTAACCTCTTATCAAATACCATAGGTGTTCCCCAAGGATCAATACTGGGGCCTCTTCTTTTTACTATCTTCACAAATGACCTGTATAAGGCCATCCCTGAAGCCACCTGCTTTCAATATGCAGATGACTCGACATTACTCTGTGCTGACACATCTCCTGTTAACCTACTATCCAAAACTCAGTCTTGCTTTATATCAGTAGAAAATTGGCTGTTAGAACGTAAACTGATCCTGAATCCAAACAAAACAAAATTACTACTATTCCATCCCACGCAAAAGACCACACCTCAATCCTTTTCTATCTACTCCAAAAATGGGACAATCATCTCCCCAGACCCCTATACCAAACTATTAGGAGTCTCCATAGATAACAAACTCAAATTTGATATTCATATCAATCAGACCATTAAGACCATTAACAAAAAACTCGGGTCACTATACCGGATCAAATCCTTTCTAACTCCTATAGTAAAAGTGACCCTGGCCCGCTCACATCTTCTCTCCACCCTCCTGTATGCCTCTCCTATGCTCACTAACCTCAACACATCTTTACTAAACAAACTAGCGCGTTGCTATAATCAGATTGCTAGATTTGCTACAGGAATGCCCTACAGAACACACCACTGTATTAACCTAAGAAACCTAGATTGGATTGAATACCCTAACCTTCTAAAACAGACCCAACTTATCGAAGCATTTAAAATCCTGAACCAACCTGACAAAACTCCAGCTCTTAAAAACTTAATAAACCCTACAATAATCTCAGTAGTTTGCGTTCCTCCAACAAACTCCTAGTTCAAACAATCAAAGCCAACAATGTAGGGTGACTCATTCACCGATACCACTGGTAAAATATGGAATCCCCTCCCTCCTAGCCTCTCCTGTATTTCCTCTTTATATTCTTTCAAAAAAAAATTACACCACCATCTAAAGTCAAATTGGCTCTGTCAGTGCTCTAATCCTGACTAATCCTTTCTCCAATTTGTATAGATCTTCTCCTTTATGCATCCCCTCTTTATTTACTTTCTCCCATCTCCTCTTAACTAAAGAAGTTAAGTGCCCAGTAGGAGAATTAGTATACTGGAATCTGTGTTAATATTTTGTAAACTCAATATTGTATAATACTTTTACACTTTAATGTATATGCTTAGTATAATTAACACTTTACTGTATCTCTTCTGTTGCATGAAATTATATTTTTTGCTTTTTTTTTTTTTTTTCTTTGTATGATCTTAATGTATTAATTACTGTCACTGTGGAGCTTTTCTCCCCGGGCCTCCGCCGAAAATGGACATGTAATCCAGACGGACTATCCCGGTCAACAAATGTAAAATAAATAAATAAATAAATAAAATATGTATGTATATATATATATATATATGTATGTATATATATATATATGTATATATATATATATATGTATATATATATATATATGTATGTATATATATATATGTATATATATATATATATGTATATATATATATATATGTATATATATATATATATATATATATATATATATATATATATGTATATATATGTATATATATATATATATGTATATATATATATATATATATATATGTATATATATATATATATATATATATATATATATATATATATATATGTATATATATGTATATATATATATATATATATATATGTATATATGTATATATATATATATATATATATATATGTATATATATATATATATATATGTATATATGTATATATATATATATATATATATATATGTATATATATATATATATATATATATGTATGTATATGTATATGTATATATATGCATATATATATATATGTATATATATATATGTATGTATATATATATATATATATATGCATATGTATATATGTATGTATATATATGTATATATATATATGTATATATATATATATATATATATATATGTATATATATATGTATATACATGTGCATATATACATGTGTATATATATATGTATATATATATATATATATATATATATATATATATATGTATATATATATATATATGTATATATATATATATATATGTATATATATATATATATATATATATATGTATATATATATATATATATGTATATATATGTATGTATATATATATATATATATATATATATATGTGTATGTATATATATATATATATGTATGTATATATGTGTATGTATATATATATATATGTATATATATATATATATATGTATATATATATGTATATATATATGTATATATATATATATATATATATATATATATGTATGTATATATATATATATATATATATATATATATATATATATATATATATATATATATATATATATGTATATGGGGAACCGGAGACAGATGCACCTTCATATCAACCAAAAAGAAATGTTATCTGTACAGAATTCCTTGACAGCCTTCAAAGACCGCATTCTTCCAGGACATCTATTGGTAAAGACAGACTACACCACATTTTTGTGTACATAAACAAGCAGGGGGGAACCCACTCATACCCTCTCTGCAGACTAGCCATGGCTCTGTGGAACACAGCCTTGAGCTACCAAGTGCACCTGCAAGCACAATTCCTGCCAGGCAAGCTAAATTCACTGGCAGACGACTGCAGCAGAAATCTCATGGACCCACACGAATGGAAACTGGAACCAAAAATATTCAACCTCTTGAGGAACAAATGTGGGGCTCAGAGGTATACCTGTTTACCTCCCCTCAGTACTAATAATTGGACCAATTCTACAGAAGGACTCCCCACAGTCAGGCTTGGAAAGTGGCTGCCTTGTCCTTTACCTGGGAAAGGCTCTCTGTTTATGCCTTTCTCCCTCTGCCTCTCCTCTCGAAGGTTCTGCTAAAGATGAAACAGAGCAAGCTAACGACAGTACTGATTGCACCAGACTGGCCACGCCAGCACTAGTACCCCCTCTTGCGCAGTATGACACTGCTTGAACTATGGCACCTGCCTCAGACCCCTTCCCTGCTGTCCCAACACTGGCCAGATTCTGCACCCTCAGCTTCACACCTTGATCCTTGCAGCCTGGCTAATTCCGTGAGCTCTCCAATAGCATCCCCCAGTAAGCACGTGCTAGATGTCATTCTAGAGGCAAGGAGGCCTAGTACTAGAAAATCCTATGCTGAAAAGTGGAAAAGATACTGTTCCTGGAGCCAGAGTCGGGATGGGTCCAACGGTGACCAGCTTACTTCATATTCTTCAATACTTAACAGAAATGCTCCACAAGGGCATATCCTTTTCGTCAATTAAAATTCATGCTTCTGCCATTTCAGCACATTATAATACTGAGCCACCCCTCTTTTCTCACCCCTTGCTAGAACAGTTCCTTAGAGGTGCGAAAAATTTAAGACCCCCCCCCCCAGGAGAGCCCCCACTCCAGCCTGGGACCTTAACTTTGTATTGGGAAAGCTCACTCCCCCTTCCACTTTGAGCCAGCTGCAGCAGCAGAGTTAAAATTCCTTTCTTGGAAAACAGCCTTCCTGCTAGCCATCACTTCAACAAGAAGAGTGTCTGAATTACAGGCCCTCATGTTAGTGGAACCCTTCATTATCTTCCATGCAGACAGGGTTTTCCTCAGGACCAATCCTTCCTTTATGCCTAAGGTGGTGTCTAGTGTTGCCTTAAATCAGTCCATTCATTTGCCTCCTTTTTCCCCTAATCCACAAAATAATGGGGAATGAATACTGCACTCTCTGGGTGTGCACAGACAACTTGGAGTTCATTTGGACAAGACTAAGTCTCTCAGAAAATCTTAACAGCTGCTAGTTGGCTTTGCTGCAGGGGCAGAGGGGAAGGCCATTTCAAAGCAAACCATTTCCCAATGGATACCCATTTCATTCATTTCTGCTACAAGCACCTTGGAAAACCTACCCCCACAGTGGATAAGATCACATCCCACCAGGGCTGCATCTACCTCTGCAGCCTTTCTCAGAGGAGTCCCTACCAGGGACATCCTAGAAGCTGCTACCTGGAGCTCTGTATACACCTTCACCAAGCATTACCACATGCCTATTTTCTCAGAATCTAGGGCTGGTTTTGCCACTGCAGTCTTGCAGGGCTTAATAGCTGGCCCTAATGCTCTCTAACTTCCTCCTACCTTCCTTATCTTTGGGAATCAACCCAAATGTGATGACTGCAACAGTGAAATATGAAAAACATAGTACAGTTGTGTACACTTACCATAAATGTAGATGTTAGAGTGTATTCACTGTTGTCCTGGTTACCCTCCCTCCAGCCCCCCTGACTTCTCTTGGCTCTGCCTTTTTTTGTTTGGTATATTTAAGTTTTGTGGTGTGTATGCTGTTTGATGTGAGGTGTGCCATAACATATAATTGCTTTCCATTGTGGGAGCACCTGACATCTGGGCCGAGAAAAACTGATGTAATGGCGTCGGCTGCATGTTTTTATACCCTTGACGACCTGACGTCATGGAAGAAGAGACAGCATCTGACGCAGGAATCCAAAGACTCTGGTATTCAGGCTGGCTGCGGGCTACTTGCAGGGAGATAATCCAAATGTGATGACTGCAACAGTGAATACACTCGAACATCTACATTTATGGTAAGTGTACACAACTGTACTTTTCTGCTTCTGTGTACAAATACAGCTAAATGTTTTCCTTTGTCAGTAATTATTTGACTTGTCTTTCAGTCTGCATCAAGCAACTGCATTTTTCTCTCTTCTCTTACTTTTCCATGGAAGCAAGCTGATAATATGGCAATAAAAGACAAAACACTAGTTTCTTCAAGGCTAAAAGTTATGGATTTCTGAAAGTATGCAAGTATTTTTCACATCAGGAAGTGTGGAGTGATAAAGATAAAAAAGTTACCAGTTAAAGTAGAAGCACAGGCAGTAAACATGCTTCTTGGCATGCATATTCTCATTTTCAGGTTAATTAGTGCCTGTTTTAGCATCTGTCTGTTTAGCACAATTGTTCCGAGTAGGAGTGTTAAACTTCATTATTTGAAGATGAACAGTTATGTTTGTATTAATTAACAGGTTATGGAGGTGTTCTGGGAGTGTTTTTTATCTGAGGGTTTTTAGTAAAGCAAAAAGTCTTGTAAAATGTGGAACATATTCCAATGTTGATAAAAAAAACTGTATAAAGGATTAATCTGCCAAACATTAATGGGTGTTTCACAAATACTGGACATAGACATTTAAAAAAGCTGCCATATGTAATAGGTGGTAATTATTACTTCCTACTATAATGGTGACATTTTCCATATTATCTTGGAATGTGAATGGTCTCACAGGTGTAGACAAAAAGAAAGAATATTTAATTATATTAAGAAACACAGAGTGCAGTAGCAGTGCTACAGAAGACACATTTGGAAAGAAATGAATAGGTGAAGTTGATAAAGAAAGGATTTTAGAATGTATATTCTGCAGAATTTAAGGATAGAGGAAGACAAGAGTACATAGATTTGCTAGAAGAGCTCCAGTATAGATAGAAGAGGGAAAAATATAATGGCAGATTTGTAGTTGTAAAGGGCTAGTGGGAAGGGATGAGGATTATGCTGACATTATGTTTGGGAATATTACTTATAGTTGGGGACTGGAATTTGATTTGCAATAATGAGGATGTGTCTGGGGGACTAGAAGGAAAAATATGACAAAACGGTACATTTTTGAAGAAATGTATGAAAATATTTGGTATGATAGACACAAATTCATTAGTAGGAACTTGGAAAGAATTCATATATTATTCCCCAAGGTACAATAACTGGGCTAAATTTGACATAAATTATATTTCACAGTAACGTCCATTTAATTGAGTCCTTTTGTACACATCCAATAACCACCTCTAATCATGTGCCAGTAATTGCCAAGATAATGATACAGGGTAATGAAGTAAACAAGAGATACTGGCGCTTCCCTCACCTACCCGTTAAAAAGAAAGAATTTTAAGGAGTGTATTGTGGAAATTGTGCAGAAGTTAAGTTATTAAGGATGATAGAAATTACTTCAAAAGTTATACCTGGTAAGTAGGATGAAATGTATGTGGAGCTTAAAAATAGGGTAGAAATAAAAGAGATCTTGTTAAGAAGGAATAAGATTTATTTAAAGGGTCTGGCAAGGGTAAAGATTTACAAAATAAGGGGACTCTCACAGAACAAGAAGATGCATATTGCTAAAGAGAAGATAAGGGAGTACCTGGATAATATGCATGGGTTTAGAAAGATTGATGTTAAGCAACTGGTTTTTGATAACACCAAAGCATTAAAACTTTTTGTCACAATGACTTAGACAACAGAAAGTAGAAAGTGTTGCTGCCAAATGTAGCGAGCATGTAAAAGAAGAGAGATCCTGTAGCACTATTAGAAATATTTCATAAATTTTATGAACATTTTTATAATACATAGAAGTGGGGAAACAGAAAAAGCACAAATGGAAATGTTTATGAAAGATTTAAATATGCCGAAGTTTGACATAGACGAGGCTCAGTAACTAACAATTAAGATATGAGAAGATAAGATAAAAATCGTGATGTATAACTAATCTGCACAAACGTTTCCAGGAATAGATGGTATTCCATGGAAGTTTGGAAGGTAAGGAATAAAGTGATAAAGATCTGGAAGCTTTAGTTGCTGTAATTCCTACAGACAGTAAATACCCATTTGATCGAGCTTTATATAAGCCCATTTCAGTTTTAAACCGTGATTATAAAGAGTGTATATCTTTGATATGTATAATAGCTTAAAGAATGGCAAAAGTGATGCTAGAATTGATAGATGTGGACCATTGTGGTTTGTGGAAGAGAGGCAAACATTTGAATGGTGAGCCAGATGGAAGCAGTATTAAAAAAAATGCTGTTATTGGTGAGTCTTGATGCAGAGAATGCATTTGACAAAGTAAGCTTGAATTGTATGAATATAGCAGTGGAAGCATTTTATTTTCTTCAAACAATAATAAGGTTAATTAGAAGGCTGTATGAGTGATCAGATGCAAAAATCAAACTGGGAGGGTTCCTCTCTGATAAGTTGCCAGAATGGAGGAACCCTGCAGGGAGTGTCCTTTTTCCCTTTTGTTGTTTGTGTTATATTTAAAGCCACTGGCAAAGAAAACAAGGATTTTTTAAATTCAAGGATAAATTAGTATGGTATTCAAGAAAAGTCGGCTTTAGTTGCAGATGATGGAGATATTTTGTACCTGATAGAACAAGGAAAAGACATCAGCGTTGTGGGATATTTTGAGACCGTTCAAGTTTTTTTCACCCCTGTGGATTATAAAATTAATGAATATAAAACAGAGAGTATATGTACCCACATGCGAATTGGTCCAGCAATACCCATGTTTATGGGTAAATGATAAAATGAAGTGTTTAGGAGTATGGATTAAAAAGGATTCAGTTATGGCAGCTAAGGATGTGTGAGAAGAAATTGAACAAAGTGTAATTCAAAAATTGAGAAACTGTAAGATGTTATGTGATCCTATCTCGCCTACATTCTGAACTGATGGGTTCGGAGCCGATCCCTCGGCTCCGACTCGGCACGCTAATGCTATAGAGCGAGGCCTCTTATTGGCTGAGCTATCTTTATCCCAGGATACACCACCACTAATCCCCCAGATCTCGTTTGCCGCTAACAAGCTTAGACGTGGTCTCAACTTGGCTGGGCTAAGTACTATTTATTTAGGCTTTTTCCTGTCACAAATTTCCTTTCTTTAAACCCAAAAGCTGTTTTAACAGCTATTGTTGTTATATTTGTGTGATTGGTGAATTTCTTGTGAAAAATTCGTGACTTTTTTAGTCAGGGAAGGTTTCCCGTTTTAGTTAGAGGGGCCTTCCCCTGTTGCTTTGCTGTTTGTGTCTCTTTCTTGGGTCAAGTACCCGTTTAAGTTAGAGGGTCTTGACTCTCTTTTTCTTTTTCTGTCTGTTAAATTGTTTAGTGTTTTAAAAAAAAAAAAAAAAAAAGAAGAAAAATTTTTGTTAAAGTTGTTGGATTTAACTTTACCTTGTCTAGTGTAGTGTTTTTGTCACTTAGATAGGTTCTGTGTTAAACAGTTATGTCTAAAGAACACAAACCCTCCGGGTTTAAGAAATGCACGAGGTGTGGTTTTAAAATGTCCATAACGGACGACCACTCCTCGTGCGTCTATTGCTTAGGTGCCAAGCAAAGCACCTACAAGAGTCGTGTAGTGTCTGCCACGCGTTCTCTTCTAGGGTACTCCAGGAGAGGAAGAACAAATTAATCCTCAAGGGATTAATCAAGCCTTACTTCGAGGAGGCTTTATCTTCCTCTCCGTCTCCTTCTAAAAAGAAGAAAGCATCTGCTCCGACCAGTCAGTCGGAACCGACCGCTAAAAAAGCTAAGCAGACTTCTCCATCGGCTCCACGGACTTCGGAGCCAAGGTCAGAACGGTCTGCCTCGATGCCTCCAGCTTCGACCCCTCTGGTTTCGGAGCCGAGGTCTGGGGTATCGAGAGGCGGGTCACTGTCGTCAGCTCCACTGATATTGGAGCCGATAAGGGTTACCGGCTCAGACTCTTCCCCCTCGGAGCCGAAGTCCTTATCGGCACCGAGGGAAAATTCCTTGAAACCTTCCTCGGAGCCGATAGTTGTTGAGTCCATTCGGAGCCGGTCCCCGAGCCCTTCGGAGCCAATGGAGAAATCGGTTCGGGCCCGATCGGTATCCTCTAGATCATCCAAGATGTCTGATTCGGACATCGACAGGGTGCTCCTTCTACTCTTCCAGTCTCCGGTGTTCCAAAAGCTAGTTTCGGCTCCAGCCCATTTGGCTTCAGAGCCGATGGTCCACTCCCCTACTGTGGTTCCTCCTCCAACAGCTTCGGCACCGTTGGAGCCGGTGCTGGTGGAACCTGTGGAGGTGTTAGAGTCGGGCCCAACCCTTGCTCCAACTCCGGCTCTTGGGTCGGAATTCAGTACTCGGACTTCTTCCTTCGGCCATGGGGGGGGGGGGCTTCGGGATTGATGCTTTCGGTTCCAAGTCTCCCTCTCGGTGCGTCGGCGGCAGGAGTGCCGTCCACTGTCGTGGCCACGGAGGTGGGACCCTCCCAGGATTCTGGTGGTCCCGCCTTCAGGGCTATGAGGAGTGCTTTAGCCAAATCTTCCTTGGCTACCTCCACGGTTTCCCCAGCTTTTTCCCTGCATACGGAGACTGGGTCGTTGGCAGTCCCCCTGTCCTTAGACAGCGGAGCCCCCGGGCCTCAGGTTACCCCCGCTGGGGTTTCTCCCCCTCCTGGAGGTCCTTCTGAAGCCTCTTCGGAAGAACCTCCCAGGAAGAGATCGTGCAAGAGGAAGCACGTTGACTCCCCTGATGAGTCTCTGACATCCGACACTGATCTCGATGATGCAGAGGGGTCCCCCAAGTCGTCCTCGGATGATGTCTCCTTTGCAGACATCCTGGAAGCCCTAAAACAACGAGGCGGCTGGCAGTCCAAACCTCCCTCTGCTGATGAGTCGGTGTTCCTGAAGGCTTTCGGGGCTCAGCCCTCCGCCTCCTGGGTGTCTCCGCCCTTCGACGAGCTCTTGGATTTGATCTGTCGAAGGGCGTGGGAACACCCAGACTCTGTGGAACCGGTGCCTGCTCGTCCGAACAAATTTCTCTCGGCGCCCCCTGATAGAGAGTTCTTAACTAAAGGTGTGGCTGTAGATGCTTTGGTGGTGGCATCTGCTACCCAGCAAGATGTAGCAGAGGCTTCTACGTCCGTCCATCCTCCTAACAAGGAGTCTAGGAGCATGGATCAGTACGGAAAGCGCACCCTCAGTTTAGCGGCCTTTACACTGAGGTCCTTGAACTACCTTACGCACTTTACCAGATTTCAGAGGGATCTGATTAAAGAGCTATCCGATACCCTCTTGTGTAACCTGCCTGAGGAGCTGGCCCAGACGGTTGGCTCTCAGCTGGCTACAATGTCATCCATTTCGAACTCGTCCATGAGGCTCATTTCTTATGCGGCCGAAGGGGCGAGTAGAGCGGCGGGTACAGGCATTGCTCTACGGAGACAAGCCTGGCTCCGTCTGTGTCATTTCCCGGAGGCCTTTAAGTCTTCATTGCCGACGCCTTTGATGGGTCCTCCTGTTTGGACCCAAGGTAAAGGACACACTAACCCGCTGTGAACAGGAGGGTAAGACTCTGACTGCCATGGGGCACGATTTTCCACTCCCTTCGGCCTTATCCCAAGGCTAAAAGAGGAGGGAAAATGTGGTTCCATAGATCTCAGAAGCCTTACCCCTCTCAGCAGGAGGGTTCCCCTTCCAGAGGCAGAGGAGGGGGAAATTCTTCCGGAAGACGCTGTCCCAGAGGCGGCAGAGGCCCTCGCAACACTGGAGACCGCGAGTCCTTTCGTGGCTCTTCAGCCTTTCATAGTCCCTGAGGGATTGCCCGGCTGTGCTGCTCCGGAGCCAGTCGGGGGTCATTTCTCGAAGCACCTAAAGGCCTGGGAAGGGATTACTCAGGACCGATGGGTGCTTCGGATTATTGCCGGAGGTTACTCCATCCCATTCTCTCACCCCCCCCCCCCATCAGTCCAAAAAAATCCCAGACCCGCCACCCAGTCAACGGGATACCGCAGCCTCAGAAGTTTCAAAGCTGCTGCAAAAAGGAGTCATCCAACCAGTCCCCGCAGACCAGATCGGATTAGGGACTTCTTTTTGGTGCCAAAAAAGACCGGGGACTTGAGGCCCATTTTGGATCTCAGCATCCTAAACCGTTCAGTCAGAAAGTCCAAGTTCCGAATGGTCACCCTACAAACCATTCTCCCATTGCTGGAGAAAGGTGTTTGGATGTGCTCCATAGATCTCAAGGACGCTTATTATCATATCATGGTACATCAAGCGTCCAGAAGACATTTATTTATTTATTTATTTATTTGCATTTGTTTAACCAGGATAGTCCATTGGGCTCAAGAACCCGTTTTCAATGGAGTCCTGGGGAGAAAAGCTCCACATACATATTTAACAGAGAATGAGGATATACATAGACATTACATGGGGTTCAACATGAGAAAAGTACCAAATACAGAGGAAATACATATACATTTGATTGGGTAAAACATAGTACAATTTACGTAATAAAACGTGCAGAGAACAGCTGAAACAAGACAATAAGAGTTACACCAAATTTATAAAAACAAAAAAAAAAAACATCTGCGCTTCAGCCTAGGAGGCAGTAATTTTCAGTTCCGTGCGCTGCCCTTTGGTCTCACCACAGCCCCCAGGGTGTTCACCAAGTGTTTGGCAGTCGTGACTGCTCACCTGAGAAGTCTAGGATTCCAGGTGTTTCCGTATCTAGACGACTGGCTCCTAACTGCCACCTCCAAGCATCTACTTCTGCGGAGCCTACAAGCCACTATATCACTGGGCAATTCCCTTGGAATCACCTTCAATTGGCCAAAGTCTGTGTTGCTGCCGTCTCGACGAATAAGATTCATAGGGGTAGAGATAGACTCAAACCAAATGCGAGTCTATCTACCTACAGACAGGATTCAAACCATACAGGCTCAAGTTCGAGCCTTACTTCCCAGATCCAAAGCCCCAGCCAGAATGGTCCTGTAGCTATTGGGATCCATGTCCGCCACGGTTCTTCTAGTCCCCTTGGCAAGGTTGCACATGAGAATTCTCCAGTGGCTTCTCTCAGCTCAGTGGTCCTTTCAGGAACTTTACCCTCAGTCACCTTGTATGGATCACGGAATCTTGCAGACGGGACCTTCGCTGGTGGCTAGTGCCCTCCAACTTGGATCAGGGACGACCCTTTGTTCTACCTCCTCCAGTGACCACTTTGACCACAGACGCCTCCCAGACGGGGTGGGGGGGGGGGCATTCCCTGGGCAGGTCAGTCCAAGGCAAATGGCATCCGGAAGAGACTTTGCTTCATATCAACATCTTGGAAATGAGGGCAGTACTTCTGTCCCTTCAAGCCCTTCACGATTATCTCCCTCAGGGCGTAATTGCTGTTCACTCAGACAACATGTCAGTTGTTTGGTACCTGAACAAACAGGGAGGGACCAGATCCTATCCTCTTTGCAGAGAAGCCACGAGAGTTTGGGAATGGGCAGTCTCGACCAAACGCTTCCTAGTGGCTACTCACATACCGGGCAACTCCAGTGTGATAGCCGACAGATTGAGCAGGACCGTCCTCTCCCCTCACGAATGGTCTCTGAATATGACAGTGGCAAGTCAGATTTTCAGCGAATGGGGAGTTCTGTGTTGCGATCTCTTCGCGACTCCTCTGAATGCGAAGTGCAAAGGATTCTCCCTATACCCGGCTCCGGGGAAGAGCCCCATGGACGCATTAGTCCATCCTTGGCCCACCGGCTTGCTTTATGCCTTCCCTCCAGTTCCTCTCCTTCCCAGAGTGATTCAAAAGGCATCTCTCTTGGGGTGCAAAATGATCTTAATTGCTCCTTACTGGCCTCGTCAAGTGTGGTTCCCCTATCTTTGGAAACATGCCTTGGAAGGTCCTCGGTTCCTGGATCAGATCCCAGACCTACTGGTTCATCAGTCGGGACTATTCCACCAGTCCCTACACACCTTAAAATTGACGGCTTGGCTCCTCCTCTTCCGACGATAGTCAGGAGTCATACATTGGATCCAGATGTTGTACACATATTATCTTCGGCCCATAAGTCTGCTACAAAGAAACTGTATTCTAGCAAACGGAAAAGATTTGCTATTTGGGCTCAACTCCGGGGCCTGGATCCCATTTCTATTCCTGTGGCAGAAGTACTAAAATGTCTGACTTCTCTTTTCAATCAAGGCTCTTCAGTTTCTACCATCAAGGTACAATTGGCAGCAATTTCTAACTTTCACGAATCCATAGACCCACCTTTAATGAGCAACAGATTGTGTAAGACCTTCTTGAAAGGTGCTGCTCTATTAAGACCTCCGATTTCTCATCCTGCACCTCCATGGGATCTCGATATAGTGTTACGCGCCTTGACTTCTTTCCCCTTTGAACCGGCAGCTACATGTGATCTAAAGTTTCTATCATGGAAGACATCTTTTCTGGTGCCGATTACTTCTGCTAGAAGAGTTTCAGAGCTTCAAGCTTTGTCAGTAAAACCCCCGTACTTGGTTTTTCACAAAGACAGAGTATCCCTCAGACCAAATCCTTCCTTTGTCCCTAAAGTTTGTTCTACTCTCTGCTTACAACAATCGTTAGAGCTTCCAGTTTTTTTCCCAAAATACTCTAACAAAGCGGAGTTCATATTCCACACACTAGATGTCCACAGACAGTTACGTTTTTATTTAGACAGGACCAAACAAACAAGGAAAACAGATCAGTTGTTTGTATCCTTTGCAGATAACAAATTGGGAAAAGCCGTCACAAAGGTCACTATTGCCAAATGGTTCAGGGACTGTATTACTCAGGCTTATTTTTATTCTAACAAAGAGCTTTCCACCTCTGTCAAGGCTCATTCTACAAGGGCTATGGCTACTTTGATAGCATTTCATTCTAAGCTTGCTATTAGTGACATTTGTGCTGCGGCTACATGGTCTTCACCGCACACCTTCATTTCCCACTACAAATTAGATGTGGCATCTAGAGGACGAGCTTCATTTGGTTCCACAGTGCTCAGGAGTGTTTTCCAATGAGCCACCCGGGATTTAGGTGCTAGGGACGCTGTCCCATCAGTTCAGAATGTAGGCGAGATAGGATCACATAACATCTTTTAGTTATGTACTCACCATAACTTCAGATGTTTGGGATCCATCTCGCCTACATTCCTAATAACCCACCCTCCTTCCCCCTTCCTTGGAGATCAGAGGATGTCAGAAGGTCCGAATCCTGTTGTTTCATCTTGAAACATCTAACAATGTTATATAATCAAGTTGTGCATGTATGCGGACAAACAAGATCTGGGGGATTAGTGGTGGTGCATCCTGGGATAAAGATAGCTCAGCCAATAAGAGGCCTCGCTCTATAGCATTAGCGTGCCAAGTCAGAGCCGAGGGATCGGCTCCGAACCTATCAGTTCAGAATGTAGGCGAGATGGATCCCAAACATCTGAAGTTATGGTGAGTATATAACTAAAAGTTCTTGCCTATGGATATGGGTAGCCAGATACAAGCAGTAAAATGTTTTTAGTAACTTTAGTTCTATACACACAGGTCAGGCGTATTTTCATCAAACAGAGGAGTAGTTGTGGATAGTAATTAGAGTTGAAGGATTTTATTTAGCAGGGAAAGAGGGCAAGAGGACTCAGTTAATCCTCCCAGTAGATGAGTTCCTATTACGTGATCGAAGTTTTGAAACTTCGAACACAACAATATTGAACTTGTCTTTTCGAAGTTTCAAAACTTCGAACACGGGGAAAAAAAAATAAAAGATGTAACAGTAAACTAACTGTTGCACCCCCCCCCTGCTTTTTAAATATACCAACTCTGAGATTGCACTACAGTGCAGTAAAGGGAAATATTCCCTTTCTGCACTATAGTGCGGTCTGTGAGTTGGTATATTTAAAGAGCGGGGTGTGTTGGGGGCTGCAGGGGGGGCTTGCCCCCCTGCTTGCAACAGTTAGTTTACTGTTGCATCTTTTTTTTTTCTGTGTTCGAACTTCAGCAAGTTCGACTGTATGGTTTAGACTATATAGGGTTCGAAATTGTTGAAATTCGGTAACGTAATAGGAGCCCCCAATAGATCAAGGGGGTTTAGGATTACATGATTTGATGGTATAGTTTAGAGGTACACAGTTAAGGGTCTTCTACATAGCATAAGCAGAAAGCTGCATTTCAAATTGGAAAGGAATGATGGTGAATCAGAGGGTGTAATTCATGAAGTATGGAAAGAAAGGGGAATTGGATGCAAATCCTTAGGGAGAATAAGAGTTATAATCCTTAGGGAGAGTAAGAGTTATAATCCTTAGGGAGAATAAGAGTTGCACAGAGTATTATATACATAAAGTAGCCGAAAGTATATTAAGAGCTAAGCCAACACGGGACCTGAGAAAGAAGATACTGCCGATAGAGAGGACTTCAATTAGGGGTCAGAGTGTAGAAAGAGGGGGCTGGAATTTATTGGAGGAAGATGGCAAAGGAAGCAAGGTATTGGGAACAAAAAGATAGAGAAAGATAGTAGAATGGGAAGTGGTCAAGAAAACATTTGGATTGAAAACTAGTAATTGCCTTCCATAGTAGGTATTGTTACCAAGTGTAGACAGAGAGAAAGGGATGTGGCAATCCTAAATGAAAGACCTGCACTGGTTGAGTTTTTAGTTGAATGTAGAACAGAAGCTGCTGTTAAAAAAGGGATAAAGTTGTAGGGCATATAAAATATTGCACAGTAAAGAATTGGTCAGAAGAGGTCAGAAAAGATTAGAATGACAGAGAGATTAGCTGTGCAGTTCGCAAAGAAACAATGGTAGGAAATATGCAACAGAATCTAGAAAAATTAGGATTTTTGTCTGGAAGTATTTGCATAGATAATTTGATACTTCAAGCAGACTCCAAAGAATTTTTCATCAGATAGATGGCAAATGGAGGTGTGATGAGGAAGAAAGTAACTGGAAACATATGCTTTGGGAGTGTAATGAGTTGCCAAACTTTAAAAATTAATCAAGCCAGAGTTGAAGAGAATAGTATTCCAAAAGCAGAGACTTCGTGAATTCTGAAAAAATGAACTTTATTAATGCTCGACTATTATCACAGCATTTTCATCATATACAAAAGGACTTCATCAAATATCCGTACATTTCAAACTTCACTCTTTAAATACTCCAATTCCAATTTATTACTAACTAGAAAATTACTTAATTGCACATTCATTTAAATGCCCTCTGCTCAACTAAATCATCATAGATGCAGGTTAAAAATATTAAAAGTGCTCTAAAAAAAACAATTCTACTAATAGTCCTTTTTCTTCAAATATTATAAAATTTCTTAAAATGGACGGTGCTGTGGAGGAGTCTACATGCCCTCCCTGTGTTTGTGTGGGTTTCCTCCGGTGCACCAGTTTCCTCCCACATTACAAAGACAGTGTGCTTGGAGCATTTCTCCCCCAAGCCTCTCCTGAAAATTGGCTCGTTCCAAGTTGGACTTTCCTGGTAAACAAATGTTAAATAATGTACAGGGACAGTCGTAGGTGCCATTAAATTAAAAATTAAAAGTTAATCAACAGTGCCATCTTGTGGCATAGTATCGCCAGTACATGATTGTATTCCTAGCTCAACAGGAAAATAGTGAGAATAAACTTTAGTAAACATGAAGATAGAGCAAAAATGTAGTTAGTACTTAAAAAAAAAAAATAACATAATTGAAATGACTTAAGAATAATAATATGCCAATGAGAAATCTAATTATTTAAAAATCTTAAAACCAAAATGTGAGTTTATATTAAAGTCTTGCAGCTCTTAATTTTAAGACAGGCCAGGAAATGTTTTCGTTTAATCCAGGTAGTCTATTGGCTTTTGGAATCAGTTGCCAATAGGCTTTCCTATGTTCTAGTTTGTCTGCTATGCCCCCCCACCAGGGTCCTGCACCACTACTGCCAAAACAAAAAAGTGAAACTAACTTGTGTACAACTTAAGGTGTGCTTAAAAAGTGCAGTTTTGCCTCCTTTTTCTGAATCTCATAAGTGTTCATACTTTTTCAACTTATGCATCGCCTCACATTCTTTTTTGCACTGGGCTATATACACCACCCCTATGCTGTTGACATTTGAAGTATTTTAGAGTATTTAAAGAGTGAAGTTTGAAATGTATGGATATCTCCATTTATGGGCAGTGATCACTGAATGCAGTCATAGGTATTGACTAGCATTTCTGTGGTATTACATTGGGATGAAACAGCTATGACCTCTGGATCGATAGCCTAGTAATCTCCTATGATCTGATGAAGTTGTTTTGTTTAGGATGGAAACACTGTGATAATAGTTAAGCATTAATAAAGTTCATGTTTTGGAATTCGCAGTGTCTCTGCTTTTGTTAATACTATTCTCTAACTCTGGTGTTTCCTAGTACCCTATTGGTTTGATTATTTGTTGCAGTTACGTGGCTTCTAAGTTTTCCTTCTTAAACTTTAAAAATTCCCTACAGACTACTCTGTCGAGCATAGGGCAAGCAAATGAGTGTAATTAAGGAAATACTGGGGTACATAATCTGAATTGCTTAGATATAGAAAGGCTTTCAGTCTAATTTTGATGGCTGCCAAAAAAGTGATTACTAGAAAATGGAATTCAAAATCTAAAGCAACAGAGATTAAGGAAGAGGAAGGCAGGATCTTTTGAAGAGGGTAGGAGTAAATTACATAGAAAAAATGTATTTTGGGAACAATACCTGCAGAAAAATGTTTTGGAGGAGGAATGGGGTTTAAGAGAAGGCAGGAACTGAATAATTTATGTAAAGTTAGGTTATAGGGTGTATAACAAGATATATGACTTAAAATGTTTGTAAATGTGAACCTAATATGATTTGATTACTTTTATATAAATCTTAGATTGCCTTTATCACAATTGATAATTCTGCTCCCTCACAAAAAAATCACAACTGAAGTTAAGTGGCAACATCCACCCAAACCAGCACAGCAAATTTCACAAATAACACTCAACTCTCTCTCCCCCCATATCACTAGCCTAAGGTCCAATACCCCTGCATCCTCGTAAGAAGTCTAGTAAATAGATTTCATGAACTCCATGCATCCATCTCCCTTTACTCTCCTGCTATCCCTTTATTCTCCTGCTATAACTGTCTTAACTGAAACTTGGCTAAAACCCCACATTAGAAACGGCGAAATCCTACCCTCCTGGCTTACAGTATCCATAGACTAGACAGAATAAATATGCGTGGTGGAGTAGCAGTTCTGTATAAAGACACACTAAATTTACAAAGAATCCAGTCTGACCCCCCCAGCCCTTAACAGCAAAATACTAACCTGTCAACTTGAACTCAACAAAAAAGTAACTGTTATTGCAATCTACATCCCTCCCGGGAACAGCCCTTCCACAATTGAAGACCTGCTCGTTTAGTCTACCACTTTAACTCAACAGGAGACCATAATTATGGAGGACTTCAGTATTGACTGGAATAGTTGTTCCTCAGACTGTGTCCCTCTAATCTTCTTAATCTCTAGGGAATATGCCCAAATTATTAACTCACTTACTAGGACGGGTAAGCACAGATGCAGTCAGTCAATCTTTGACTGGATCTTAACCAGTAGACCTTTACTTGTTTATCACTCAGGCTGCCTCCCAGACAAACTAAGTGATCACTTACCCACCTTCCTACTCAGTCATAGAACTAACATCTCCAAATCTACAATATACAGACGTATTAGAAGCAGTAAACAATTTTCAGCTGCCACCTTTAAATCTCTGCTACAATACTTTGACTGGTCCCCACTTTTACACCTCCATCTTGACTCCGCAGTTGAATGCTTTATAAACGAATTCCTTGAGATTCTAAATACCTTGGCTCCCATTAGAAAGGTTCAGGTAAAATCCAAATATAATCCATGGTTGTCTAAAGAAACAAAACAGATACTCATGGACAGAGATAAGGCATGGGCTTACTACTACAGTAACAAAAAACAACGCTCATTTGAAACTTACCGTCAATTAAGAAACAAATCTAAATCTCAAATTAAAACTTTACTCGAAGCTCACCAATGCCACCATAATAATCCCCAAAACTTCTGGAATAGTATCAAACTTCTTCAAGCCTAGTCAGTCTTTAATTCCATCCCTCACAACCTCTAACATCAAAGACAGCCTAGCCACACGATTTAATTATTTCTTTATTAACTCCATCCCATCTCTTTTAGACAGTAAAAAAAAATACCCTACTAACTACTCCACCCCAAACCGTAGCTACTTCTAACACCTTCACTTTTAAGCACATTCAGACTTCTGCCATAAGGAAATTACTAAATAAACTAAAACCCACAACCCTCGCAACCAGTCAACTACCCAATATGCATCTCAAAATAGCTGCTGATACCATAGCATATCCTAGCTCTTTATTGATCAGAGAAAACTACATCCCTAAACTCTGGAAAAGTTCAACATCATTCCTTTACACAAAGGAGGTGTCTCAAGAGAATTTTCCAACTACAGACCAATCGCTATACACCCACCCTTATCTAAAATCCTCGAAAAATGCATTCACTCCCAGCTTATGGACTACATTACCAGTAATAATCTGCTAACCAACTCCCAGCATGGATTGGGACACATGGCTAGGCTTAAAAAGGCCCTTGTGGTCGTTAGTCTATTAAATGCCTATGAACCCATAAAAAATTATGGGTTACATGTTGCTTTTGTCTTGCTGGGTACGTCCAAAGCATTTGATACAGTATCTCATCAAAAGTTTCTCATTGAGCTAACATCATTAAATTATTCTCACTCTGCTCTCTCTTGGTTTCACAGCTGTGTCTCAGACCAGCAACAAGCTGTGAAATGGCAAAATGAACTGTCTTCATTTTTAGTCATTTCAGTAGGAGTTCCACGAGGGTCAATCTTAGGCCCACTCCTCTTTACAATCTTCACAAGTAAATTACATTCTGCAACTAACTTGGCCACTACAGTTCAATATGCAGATGATTCTACCCTGATCTGCGCTGCTCCTTCCCTGTCTCAACTTCTTGTAATAACCCCAAAGTCTTTCTCAGGCATTGAAACTTACCTCTTCAAACAGCAACTAATCCTGAACCCCAACAAAAACAAATTAACTCTTTTCTCCAGCAAAAAGCCCATCAGCCAGACAACACCCTTTATAATCTACTCAGCCAGTAATACAAAAATTGAACCTGTTCCCCAAATCAAACTACTAGGGGTCACTGTTGACAATAACCTGAACTTTGATAAACATGTTGCTCTAGTTATTAAAAAGACCCATATCAAACTTGCCTCACTCTAGAGAGTCAAGCAATTCTTAACCAACTCCACCATACATGCCATTGTTGGAACCGATCTTCTCTCCACCTTGTTATATTCCTCTCCAATCTTTACTAACCTTGAAAAAACAGACCTAGTCAAAATGGAGGCATGCTACAATAAGATTGCTAAATTTGCCACAAACTCAACCTATAGATCCCACCACTGCTTAGCACTCATCTAAACTGGTAAGAACTACTCAACCTCCTCTCCCTTCATCAAATTACCACTGGACATACCATCATTACCAAACCAGAAAACTGCTCATCACTTCTCAAACTCGTTGTACCATACACAAACCACAGAACCCTAAGATCCATGAAAAAATTCCTACTAAAACTCACTAAAGCCAATAACAGCTATGGCAACTCCCTATATTCCAACCAAATTGCCAAGGCCTGGAGCACCATTCCCCAGAATATCCTTAATACTACTAACTGAGCCAGGTTCTAAGGACCCATCTAACCAACAAATGGCTGTGCTCATGTACTTCCCCTGGCTAATCATTGCTAATTCTTCCAACACCCACCTCTTTTTCACAACCACCTTTCTATTCAACCATTCTCTTTCTTCTCTTCTAAATACTCTATTTAATATTCTTTATCCTTTCTTTCTCTTTACCATCCTAGGTTTTTGATTTTACTCAAAGGTTAATACAACCTGTTTCAAAGTTATTGCATATGTTTTTTTCTCTCTATTTTTGTATATTGACGTATATCTTGAAATTGTTTAGTAGTATGTAGTGGAGCTTTCTTTCTCTTTGCCATCCTAGGTTTTTGATTTTACTCAAAAGTTAATACAACCTGTTTCAAACTTATTGCATATGTTTTTTTCTCTCTATTTTTGTATATTGATGTATATCTTGAAATTGTTTAGTAGTATGTAGTGGAGCTTTTCTCCCCGGGCCTCCACTGAAAATGGACATATATCCAGTTGGACTAGCCCGGTAAACAAATGTAAAATAAATAAAATAAATAAATAAAATAAATATTCCTCCCTTTCCTCTTTTCCATCCTCTCCTGCCACAACACCCACCCGCATATGGATTTCCCAGAACTGCTTTCATCCACACCCCACACCCTCCCCCGTTTTGGATGACCATCTACTCTCCACTCTCAGCTAACACCTTCATAACCTCCTACTTATAGCTGCAGAAAACTAACACCTAATGTACAAGAAGCATTCGCATCAGTTCTGTTTTTATATTACAAAATTTTAGACTTAAAATACTTGTTTTTAACTTGTATAAACCACAGGAACCTTACTTTATCACATTGTACATATTGAACCTGTAATCTTTGCTATCTTGTTTTATTAATTGGAATCTTTTGCAATTTTGTGTTTATCTTGCTTTTTGCTGTAATCCTACTCTGTTATCTTTTGATGTCCTCACATTGTCTTGAATTGTATTGTAATATTTTTCTGTGGAGCTTTTCTCCCCAGACCTCTGCTGAAAATGGGCAAAAACTGCCCAGACAATCTGTCCCGGTAAAAAATGTTAAAATAAATAAAAATTAAAGAAATTTTTAACAAAATGTTTGTTAGGATGTATAATCTTTTCTTGGAATAGTACATGCCTGTCTATCCCCTCCTCCCAATCTGTGTACCTCTGTGTCACTTTTTGTGCACCCCATCTGGTTGTAGACTGGGATGAAAGTGAAGGTAAAAATAACCAGTTATGTATTTTTCAGTTTGCTGCTGCCACACACAAATAGATATATAGTATCCCTTATTATTACCCCAAAGGCAGATTTCGTAGGTGTCCCTCCATCGGTGTATCTCTGTGTCAGCGTCTGACAAAAATGGAAAAACAAATAGAGCTAACATTTCAGTCTGTTGTCAGATGTATACAAGTACTGTGCCTCCTTAGAGTCCCACAAAAGATGGCCACCTGTATGCTCATCTATTTGATTGTGGGAAAGTGGGAAAAATTATCACTGTAATGTTTCCAGCATGTTACTCCTATGCACTACGCTGCTCCTATACAAGCTATATTGACTGTCTGTGAAGTGTGTGGGAAATGTTTATGAAATAATAACCACCCAGCACAACAGAAGCTGTAGTAATCTGTGAACACCTCTGAGGTTTGGGTTGAAAATTAAGAAATAAGGAGATCATCTCCAGCCTCCACACAAACTGCAATGACCTCCTGTACACACGTCTGAGAAGGGCTGGTGTTAGACTGGGTGGGATTCTGGACAAAAGCCACTATTTATCCCGTGTCAGGAGTCCTTGAAGTTATGTAATGCATTTTATGCCTTATTGTTTTGAAAAAAATATTTAAACTGAGAAAATCACAAGAGGGCCAGTTACTTTCATCTAGACATGCCCCATCAGGCAGTTAGCGCCACTTGTATAACTGAATTGTACCCTAAAGAGGGCACCATGCAGTGTAGTTCACCTTTGCTCCCCCCATCTGCCAAATGTTAAAGTATTCCAACTTGCTTCATAGTTGCTTTATACTGTTTACATTAGTCAAGCAAAGCCTGAATAGTGAACAACCAACAACAGGTAACTGGTCATTTTTTTCTACAGACAGCCCTAACAATTATAGATACTTTGTGCATAACTCAGATGCCCAGTTAAATAATCCATCACACAAATGCACACTAGTCCTGAAAACCAGATAGGTACTATTTAAAATAAGAAAAGTACAAGAAGTCAGTTACTTTCAACAGATAGCTCCAACCCAGACTCAACAGTTACAGCTACTTCTTTGTGTACCTAAGATGATTGTGATAAAAACTGACCATCATTTATTATATTGCAGTTCTGTAAACTTGCACACATACAGCCATGCATTTAAGTATTCCAGGTTGCTTCCCACAAATCACATTACTCCTGCAAAGCCTAGATAGTGACAAGCTGACCTTAAAAGTGCAACAACAGTGTCAGTTAAGTAGGGGGTGATTAACATTTGTTAAGGTAAGGTTTTGTGCCATAGTTGTACTTAACTGATTTGTCTTGTTTCCAAATATCGGAGTGTAATTACCATGTTCTATGCACTATAGCAGGTTTTGTATCAAGGAACCTTTTTCTAAGGAGATGCGCAGAACTCCAGTGTATGGCATTTTTGACTGATTAATCCTAAGTGGTTTACCAGGAAAATATATACAAGGGACATACCTCTTAACCTGTTTGCAGAAGAAATCTGATAACTATTCACAACACTATGTCTTTGTACTATATATAGGTTCATAGGGTAGGTACTAGGCTATCAGCCCAAGGGCCTAAGTAAGCATAGCCGACATGGTTACCTGGCTTACTCCACCCAAGAAAGTTAATTTCCTGTGCCCCTGTCGAGCAGAGCCACAAAAGTGATCCCTGGGGTGTATTTCCTATAGGTAGGATATTAGTCTAGGCTGTGTCTTGGTCTACTTGTTATTCTATCTCTCATTTCCTCGCTTGGAATTTAGCAGGTCAGAATATTACATTTAGTTTGCTTCTGGTTTGAATACTGAAAAGTTGTGATGTTATGTTACTGAAATCTGCTATAATGTGCTTACTGGGTGATGTCATATCTTCCAGGCCGCACTTGGAATCGCAAATTTAATAGTAATGGCAATGATGGAAAATGGACTGTCTGTTGAAGATGCCCGCAAAAAAATCTGGATGTTTGATAAAGATGGGTTGCTTGTTCGGGTGAGTTTATCATGCACTATTTATTTGTAAATCTTGTTAATTTTGTATTGCAAAAACAAGACCATTTGTAATGAGGCACATGAAAATATCAGGGCATTTTAAAGTATATTTTGACCTGATGAACTCAAAAGTAACAAAGCCAAAAAAATAAGTTTGCAGTATCAAACTGCAGTTGAAAAAACATTTGCAGTAGTTTCATGTCTCCATTATGTATTCTGTTAACATGATATGATGATCTTCGTGTTTCACTGTTGCAGTCATCACACTTGGGTTATCTGCCTGCACGTAACCCTCAGTCGGCCCATATACCAGAGACTTTGTATTTCTGCTTCGGATGCTGTCGCTCCAGGACAGACGTCAGCTCATCAGTTATATAAAAACAGGCATCCAATGCTATTACATCAGTCTTTCTTGCCGTGGAGCCCGAAGAAGAAGCAGTTAGCACGAGTGCCGGTCCTCCGCTACCTGAGTTTTTGTTTCTGAATTGAATTATCCTGAAGGCTTCTAAAGCGAAGTACCCCATTGGGGACCCTTTTTTCTTGCTCTAACCAATGTCAGAAAAAGTTAACAATTGTCTTGCCTTTCCATTTTTACTGCGTCACCAGTTTAGGCCACGATGTACCTCGCTGTCGATTTTGTGCCTTGTTCAACGCCCGAACTATTCATCGTCGGGCCACTTTTGTCGCTAAATACTTTCATTCTCTATCTCCGTATTCCAAAATGTCTTTGGTAATCTATCCGACAACCGATCTTCCAAAAAAAGTAAGGATAAAGACAGAGACAGACCGCACAGGTCCAAGGATGCTGATGACCCTTCCATTAAGCTAGTCGCCAGTTCAACGGTACTCAGTGAGGTGCTTTCGCAGCCCCTGATGCCAGCTTCAGTGGATTCACAGGCCTCTACCGAAACCTGTTCGGAGTCCAGTATGCCATGAGACTCTTCTTCGACTACGAAACCTGCGGATGTCTCTACCTTGGATGGGTCCGGAGCCGCTGAGCAGGCACCAGCTTCTGAGGAAGGTTCTTCTCACTACTGATGTTTGACACAAACCGACTTCTTTCGCGTCTTCAGTTCTATCTAAAACTACATAGTTTATAAGGCCAAGAGTATGCGCTACGCCTAAAAAACGACGACCAAAGTGCATGCACCTGCTCCCTTGCCACAACATCAAATGCTTAAAATGGCAGAAGACCTTATTTTGCTGATTAAGGGAAGTCAGCCTTCCCCTGCTTAGAGAAAACGAGACTTGTCCCCAGCAGCTTCAACAGACCAAGAGTCAGATGACTCTGAGGTATCTGATTATGAAGAACATACCCTTATCTGCTTATGAGGATTCAGATGCAGAGGAATCCATTCCCTTGGCTTCTCCTTCAGACGATTTTTCTTTTGGTGAACCCTTGCATACTTTAAGAGAGCATTTCCACTGGGAATGCCAAGACTATCCTAAGTCCAAAAAGAGACTCACAGAATTTCTAGATTTGCCACAACATAGGTCTTTAGCAATACCCCCAGTCCTGGATGTGGATGATGTCCTTATGGAATCCAGTTTAACTCCTGATACTTTACCACCTGCTCCTAGGAAACCAGACAAGTACTACAGAGTACCTGAATCTCTCGAATTCCTTTTCAAAAATCCTACTGCTGACCCAGAGGTTATCTCCCAGGGGGCCTAAAGGTATCAAAGCAACCACAGCTAAGATTACCCACCCCTTCGGACAGGGATTCCAGAGCTCTTGACATATGGGATAAGAAAGTATCTACATCTGCAACTCTTGCCATTAAGGCTTTGAATTGTCAGTTTCACATGCTGAAGTACCAACAACATGTTATGGAACTTATTAACAAAAAATAGCTACCTTTACAGACTGTGCAGAAAATAGAGTCGCATGAGCATATGCATTCTGCAAGCCAGATCAGCACGCATACATTGCAGTGTGGCTTTGATGCCCTAGAAGCATCTTGCAGGGCAGCAGTCACTGGTTCAGTACTGAGAAGGCATGCTTGGATTAAGGAGTAGACCTTGCCAGACCATATCAAATCAAAGTTATTAGACGCTCCTTTGAACAAGGACAAGCTGTTTGGCACCAAAGCAGAAGAGGTTCTTAAAAAGATGGAAGAAAAAGCTGAATCTGTCAGACAGTCAAAGAATTCCTGCAAATACAGCCTCCTAGATTCAGTAGGCATTGCCCTTTGAAACATTGGTCCTTTCCAGCCCCCTCAAAGCCATCTCAAACTAGACCCAGGGGAAACAGACCCCCCCCCCCGACTACAGTCTCAGGGTATGCAGAGATCTAAGCAATGGAGTGCCTCCACCTCTAAAACAGGGAGTACTAGACCAACCCCTTACGGAAAGTATTCCCAATGACTTCTCAACTCCACTGTCGACCTCTGCCCAACTGCTTGTGCTCCTAGGAGGAAAACTTGCCCTTCATGCAAAAAAAATGGATTTCCATCACCAAAGACCAATCTGTCCTCAACATTGTATCCCAGGGGTACAAATTTTAACTCCACTCACTGCCAACCCCAAAAGGGTTCCCACACTTTCCTCCAAACCAGTGGGCAGAGAGACAAAACCAAGTTCAGTCCCTGCCCTCTATAAGGGCAATTCAACCTGTTCCTGCAGAACAGATAGGTCAAGTATTTTATTCCAGACTTTTCCTGGTACCCAGAAAAGAGGGTACTTGGTGCCCAATCCTTGATCTTTCAATTCTCAACACCTTCCTAGTGGTACCAAAATTCAAAATGCTCACCCTGCAGCAGTTTCTACCCATGCTAGCCAAAGATCCATGGTTAGTCACTTTAGACTTAAAAGAAGCTTATCTGCACATCCCTATAAGGGAGTCATGCAGGAAATATCTACGCTTCAGACCAGGATCTATGCATGATCAGTTCTCTGCACTTCCCTTTGGCTTATTCACTGCTCCCAGAGTATTCACAAAATGCCTGGCTACAGCCATTGCTTACTGCAGACAGAGAAATATTCAGATTTACCTGTACTTGGATGACTGCCTGGTTCAGGCGGACAGTCAAGAAGTGCTGCTGCAGCACCTGACATTTGTAAAAAAAACCTTCTAACCTCCCTGGGGTACACCATCAATGAAAAGAAATCAAAAGTAGTCCCCAGTCAAAAGATTGTATTCCTGGGAACCAGCTTGGACACAGCATCCCAGATGGCATTCCTCACTCCCGAAAAGCAAGCCTACCTGACAAGACTACTTTACTCAAATGACCACCAGAACCCAGATATCCGCAAGGAAAATCCTGCAGGACCTAGGGTTCATGGCCTCATGCATCCTACTAATTCCATATGCCAGACTGCATATGAGGAAACTTCAGTGGTACTTAAAAAGTCTTTGGTGCCAGCATTCTCAGGATCTGTTACCAGTCATTCCTATAATACCCTGTCTAAGGGATTGCCCTTTATTCAACCTGGTGCTACCCAGACCCTAACCACAGATGCATCAGACTATGTCTGGGGGCACACATGGGCAGCAAGTGCATTCAGGGTTACTGGAGCCAAAGTCAAAGTCTTCTGCACATCAACCAAAAAGAGATGCTAGCTGTGCAGCATGCTCTGACAGCTTTCATATCACTACTGTCACCAGGGCACCTGCTAATAAAAACAGACAACACCACAGTTATGTGGTACATCAATAAGCGGGGGGAACACACTCTTACCCACTCTGAAGGCCAGCCATGGCCCTGTGGAACACGGCCTTGGACATGCAGGTCCATCTGCAAGCTCAATTCCTGCCAGGCAAACAAAATTCACTGGCAGACGATTTAAGGAGAAATCTCCTAGACCCACATGAGTGGTAACTAGAACCCAGCACCTTCAACCTTCTGATTCAGAAATGGGGGACCCTAGAGGTGGATCTCTTTGCCTCCCCCTGCAGTCATCAGCTCAGCAAATTCTGTACCAGGACACCTCACAGCAAGGCCTGGAAAGTGGATGCCCTAACCTTCCAGTGGGTAAATCTCTCAATCTATGCCTCCCCCCACCCCTTCTCTCAAGAGTATTGCTCAAGATAAGATGGGACAGACCAAGGACAATTCTGATTCCCCTGGACTGGCCAAGCCAGCATTGGTACCCACTCCTGCACAGCCTGTCATCGGTGCCACCCTGGCACCTACACCAGAACCCAACCCTGCTCTCTCAGCAGGGGGGACAGATCTTGCATCCACAACTACAAACCGTACATCTTCCAGCATGGCTTATTCCTTGAACTCTCCCCAGTAACTAGCCTAAGCAAGCAGGTGCTGGATGTCATTCTTGAAGCCAGAAGACCCAGTACAAGAAAATCCTATGCTGATAAGTGAAAAAGGTACTGCTCCTGAATACAGTTTAAAGGAGAGGACACCACTCTGCCCTCCCTGTCTTTAATCCTGGATTATTTAGCAGATCTACTTTACAGAGGCCTATCCTTGGCTTCCATTAAAATCCATGCCTCTGCCATTTCAGCTCATTACAACACTGAGCCACTTCTCTTTTTCTCACCCTCTTATCAAACAGTTCCTGAGAGGGGCAAACAACTTAAGGCCACCTAGGAGAGCACCCACCCCTGCCCTGGGACCTTAACTTTGTACTGGAAAAGCTCACACTACCTCCCGTTGAGCCTGCAGCATCAGCAAAGTTAAAATTCCTCTCTTGGAAAACAGCCTTTCTTTTGGCCATCACTTCAGCTAGAAGAGTGTCTGAGCTACAAGCACTTTATGGCCTTGGAACCCTTTCATTATTTTCCATGCTGACAGGGTTTCCCTCAGGACTTGACCCATCCTTTATGCCTAAACTGGTGTTCATTGTGGCTCTCAACCAATCTATCCCTTTACCAACCTTCTTCCCTAATCCTCATAATAAAGGGGAACGGATCCTTTACTCCTTGGACGTGCACAGACAGCTCAGATTCTACCTTGATAGGACTAAATCCTTCAGGAAATCTGACAAGTTACTAGTCAGCTTTGCACCAGGGGCAGAGGGCAAGGCCATTTCAAAGCAAACAATTTCCAAATGGATAGCACACTGCATCCTTTTCTGCTACAAGCACCATAGGAAACCAACCCCTCACGGGATCAGAACACACTCCACTACGGCAACTTCTACCTCTACAACATTCCTCAGGGGAGTCCCTACCAGGGACATCCTGGAAGCTGCTACCTGGAGTTCTGTACACACCTTCACCAAACATTACCACCTGCCTATCTTTTCCAAATCCAGGACGGGTTTTGCAACTGCAGTCCTGCAAGGCATACTAGCCAGCCCCAACTCTTCTTAACTGCCCCCACCCTTCTTCCGCTATGGGAATTTACCCAAGTGTGATAATTGCAACAGTGAAACATGAAGAACATAGTACAGTTGTCTACACTTACCATAAATCTAGATGTTCGAGTGTATTCACTGTTGCAGTCCTGGATGTTGTTCGTGTTTCACTGTTGCAGTCATCATATTTGGATTATCTGTCTGCAGGTAGCCCTCAGCCGACCTGAATACCAGAGTTTTGGATTCTTGCATCGGATGTTGTCTCTTCCATGACGTCAGGTCATCAGGGGTATAAAATATGCAGCCGACGCAATTACATCAGTCTTTCTTGCCGTGCCCGAAGCAGAAGCAGTTCGCAAGTGCCGGTCGGACGACTCCTGAAATTTTCATTTTCGAATTTCAGAACCGAAGTTTTCAAAAAAGCTAAGTACCCCGTTGGGGATCCTTGTTCTTGCTCTAACCAATGTCAGTAAAAGTTAACAATTGTCTTGCCTGTGGAAAGCAAATACCTCATAAAGATTTTCATTCATACGGCATTCCTTGCTTAGGCCCAGACCACAATGTCACTCACTGTCGGTTTTGTGCCTTGTTCAAACCCCGAACTATTCGTCGTTGGGCTATCTTTGCAGCAAATGATTTTGGTACTCTGTATCTGTACTCTGAAATGGCTTTGTTAAGCCATCCGACTATCTATCTTCCAAAAAAATGTAAGGATAAAGACAGAGACAGACTGTATAGGTCCAAAGCTGCCAGCGACGCTTCCATTAAGCTAGTCGCCAGTCTGCCGGTACTTAGTGAGGTGCTTTTGCAGCCCCTGGTACCCGCTACTTCAGATTCGCAGGCCTCTATGGAGACCTATTCGGAGTCTGGTGTGCTGCGGCATGCTTCTTTGACTATGGAACCTGCGGATGTCTCTACCTTGGATGGGTCCGGAGCCGCTGTGCAGGCACCGGCTTCTGAGGGTGTATTCAGGCCTACAGACTTGCCTTTTAAACCAACGCCATCTTCTACATCCTGGCCTAAAGCTCACACTACGCCTAGAAATCCAACGTCCAAACCGCATGCTCATGCCCATATGCCTAAAAAACAAATGCTTAAAATGGCTGAAGACTTTATTACCTTAATTAGGAGAAGCCAGCCTACTCCTTCTAAGAGACCTAGAACTGATTTTCCTTCCTGATTCTTCTGATCAGGAATCTGATATTTTTGTTTCTTCTCATTACCAAGATTTGCCCTTATCTACCTATGAGGATTCTGATGCAGAGGATTCCATTCCCTCTGCTTCCCTTCCAGAAGTTTTTTTCTTTTGGTGAAGCCTTGCACACTCTTAGGGAGCATTTCCGCTGGGGAAAGCCAGGATTACTCTTAACTCCAAAAAGAGGCTTAGGGAATTCTTACTCCTTCCTCAACACAGGCCTTTAGCTATACCTCCTGTTCCGGACATTGTAGATGATGCTTTTTTGGAATCTAACCTTTCCCCAGACACTTTACCTACAGCTCCCATAAAACTTGACAGGTATTATAGAGTACCTGACTCTCTCAAGTTCCTCTTCGAGAATCCTACTGTGGATCCAGAGACCATTTCCCAAGGACCAAGAGACATTAAATCTACTGCTGCCAAAAATCATGCTCCTTCTGATAAAGATTCTAGAGCCTTGGACAGACTGGGTAAGAAGGTATACACTTCTGCTACTTTGGCCATTAGGGCTTTAAATTGCCAGTTTCTTATGCTGAAGTACCAGCAGCATATTATGGGACTTCTTAAACGGAAAATGATGTTGATTCCTGACTGTGCTGAACACAAAGAATTACAGGATTTAATGCATTCTGCAGAACAAGTTGGTAAACATACTTTGCAATGTGGTTTTGACTCTTTAGAAGCATCTTGCAGGGCTGCTGTCACTGGGTCTGTACTTAGAAGGCATGCTTGGCTTAAGGAGCAAAACTTGCCAGAGCGTGTTAAAGCTAAATTACTGGATGCTCCCTTAAACCAAGACTGCCTATTTGGCAACAAAGTAGAAGTCCTTAAAAAGATGGAGGAAAAAGCTAAATCTATGCAAACTGTTAAAGATTTCTTGCAAGTACAGTCTCCCAGATTTAGTAGTCATTGGCCTTCAAAGAATTGGTCCTTTCCAGTCTCTTCAGGTCTTCTCATTCCAAACCCAGGAACAGCAGACCCACCCAGGTTACAGTCTCAAGCTACGCACAAACTTAAGCAGTGGCGGGCTTCCACTTCCAAAGCAGGGAGTAGTAAGCCACCTCCCTACGGAAAAATGGCACTATGACTTAACCTTAACCCTTCCAAGCCCTGCTCAACTGCTTGCCCCCTTAGGAGGAAAACTCACCCTGCATGCAGAAAATTGGGAACTCATTACCCAGTACAAATGGGTTTTGAATATAGTTTCCCAAGGATACAAATTCCACTTCCACACCCTACCAACCCCAAATGGTTGGCCAGACATAACCCCCAAATCAGTGGGCAGAGGCCAAACAGCAGGTTCTCTCTTCTAAGTATCAAGGCTATTCAACCTGTCCCAGCAGAACAAAGGGGACAAGGTTTTTATTCAAGACTTTTCCTGGTACCCAGAAAAGACAGCTCCTGGCGTCCTATTCTGGACCTTTCAGTTCTGAACACCTTTCTGGTAATCCCAAAATTCAAAATGCTAACACTTCAACAGCTGCTTCCTATGCTAGGCAAAGATGCCTGGTTGGCAACCTTAGACTTAAAGGAAGCTTACTTGCACATTCCAATAAGGGAATCTTGCAGGAAATACCTACGTTGCAGGGCAGGCTCCATACACTATCAGTTCTTTGCACTTTCCTTTGGCTTATCTACTGCACCCAGGGTATTCACAAAGTGTCTAGCTCCAGCCATTGCATTTTTCAGGCAGAGAAATATTCAAATATACCCATACTTGGACGATTGTCTGATTCAGGCAGAAAGCCAGGACTTGCTATTAAAACATCTGGCATTCGTAAAGAAACTTCTAACTTCAATGGGGTATACCATAAACAAAAAGAAATCTCATCTAGTACCCTGCTAACAGATTGTATTCCTGGGAGCAAGCTTGAACACAACTTCCCAGATGGCTTTCCTCACTCCAGAGAAACAAGTTTATTTGACAACCTACTTCAAACTACTGGCCACAAAGACCCAGCTATCTGCAAGGAAAATTCTGCAAGCCCTGGGGATCATGGCATTTTGCATTCTACTAATTAAACAAACTACAGTGGTATCTAAAAAGCCTAAGGGTGTCATCATTCTTAGGACCTGGAATCAATGATTCCTATCATTCCTTGTTTAAAGACGGAGTTCCTTTGGTGGGCAGAGGCCTGCTACCACAACAAAAGGGGCTCCCTTTCACTCTACCCCCTGCCGCCCAAACCCTAACAACAGACGCATCAGACTATGCATGGGGGGCTCACTTGGCAGGGCAGTACATTCAGGGCAAATGGAACCTGAGACAGATGCACCTGCATATCAACCAAAAAGAAATGTTAGCTGTACAGAATTCCCTGACAGCCTTCAAAGACCACATTCTTCCAGGACAATTATTGGTAAAGATAGACAATACCATAATTATGTGGTACATAAACAAGCAGGGGGGAACCCACTCGTACCATCTCTGCAGACTAGCCATGGCTCTGTGGAACACAGCCTTGAACTACCAAGTGCACCTACAAGCTCAATTCCTGCCAGGCAAGCTAAATTCACTGGCACGACCTAAGCAGAAATCTCATGGACCCATAGGAATGGAAACTGGAACCAAAAATATTCAACCACTTGAGGAGCAAATGAGGGACTCCAGAGGTAGACCTGTTTGCCTCCCCTCAGAACTACTAATTGGACAAATTCTGCACAAGGATTTCCCACAGTCAAGCTTGGAAAGTGGATGCCCTGTCCTTTACCTGGGAAAGCCTCTCAGTTTATGCCTTTCCCCCTCTGCCTCTCCTCTCGAAGGTTCTGCTAAAGATTAAACAGGACAAGCCAAGGACAATACTGATTGCACCTGACTGGCCATGCCAGCACTGGTAACCCCTCTTGCGCAGTATGACACTGCTGGAACCATGGCACCTGCCTCAGACCCCTTCTCTGCTGTCCCAGCAGGCGGGCCAGATTCTGCACCCTCAGCTTCAAACCCTGAACCTTGCAGCCTGGCTAATTCCTTGAGCTCTCCAATAGCATCCCTCAGTAAGCAGGTGCTAGATGTCTTTATGGAGGCTTAGTACTAGAAAATCCTATGCTAAAAAGTGGAAAAGATACTGTTCCTGGAGCCAGACTCCAGAGATGGGCACAACAGTGCCCAGCTTACCTCATATTCTTCAGTACTTAACAGAAATGCTCCACAGGGGCTTATCCTTCTCATCAGTTAAAATTCATGCCTCTGCCATTTCAGCACATTATAATACTGAGCCACCCCTCTTCTCTCACCCCCTGCTAAAGCAATTCCTTAGAAGGGCCAAGAATTTAAGACCCCCCCCCCCCCACCAGGAGAGCCCCTACTCCAGCCTGGGACCTTAAGTTTGTATTTGAAAAGCTCAGTCTCCTTCCATTTGAGCTAGCTGCAACTGCAGAGTTGAAATTCCTTTCCTGGAAAACAACCTTCCTTCTAGCCATCACTTCAGCAAGAAGAGTGTCTGAATTACAGGCCCTCATGGCAGTGGAACCCTTCATTATCTTTCATGCAGACAGGGTTTCCCTCAGGACCAATCCTTCCTTTATGCCCAAGGTGGTGTCTAGTGTGGCCCTAAATCAGTCCATTCATTTGCTTACTTTTTTCACTAATCCACAAAACAAAGGAGAATTAATACTGTACTCTTTGGACGTGCACAGACAACTTAGATTGTATTTGGACAGGACTAAGCCTCACAGAAAATTTGAACAGCTGCTAGTTGGCTTTGCTGCAGGGGCAGAGGGGAAGGCCATTTCAAAGCAAACAATTTCTAAATGGATAGCCCATTGCATTCTTTTATGCTACAAGCACCATGGAAAACCTATCCCCACAGGGGATAAGATCACATTCCACCAGGGCTGCATCTACCTCTGCAGCCTTTCTCAGAGGAGTCCCTACCAGGGACATCCTAGACGCTACCTGGAGCTCCGTGCATACCTTCCTCAAGCATTACCACATGCCTATTTTTTTCTAAATCCAGAGCTGGTTTTGCCACTGCAGTCGTGCAGGGCTTAATAGCTGGTCCTAATACTCTTTAACTTCCTCCTCCTCCCTTCCTTAGCTTTGGGAATCAACCCAAATGTGATGACTGCAACAGTGAAACACGAAGAACATAGAACAGTTGTGTACACTTGCCATAAATGTAGATGTTCGAGTGTATTCACTGTTGCAGTCCTGGTTACCTTCCCTCCAGCCCCCTGACTTCTCTTGGTTGTACCTATCCTTCTTGTCTGGTGTATTTAACCTTTCTGGTGTATTTGTTTTTTGATGGAGGTGTACCATAACATATAATTGCTTCCCTTGTGGGGGCACCTGACATCTGGGGCAAGAAAAACTGATGTAATGGTGTTGGCTGCATGTTTTATACCTCTGATGACCTGACGTCATGGAAGAAGTGACAGCATCTGACACAGGAATCCAAGACTCTGGTATTCAGGCCGGCTGAGGGCTACCTGCAGGCAGATAACTCAAATGTGATGACTGCAACAGTGAATACACTCAAAAATCTATATTTATGGATAACTGTACTTTTCCTTCCCTCCAGGCCCCTTGTCTCTCTCTCTCCTCTCTGTCTACTACTCACCCCTCTCAGGGGTATTGGTATTGGTATTTATCTTTTACTGGTGGTGTTTTCCCCACCATAACTTAGCTCACTATTTAGGGGGCTCCTGACATTTGGGACAAAAAAAACTGATGTAATGGTGTCCGCTGCCTGTTTATATATCCCTGACTACCTGACATCAATCCTGGAGCGACAGCAACCGATGCAGAAATACTAAGTCTCTGGTATTTGGGCATACTGAGGGCTACCTGCAGGCAGAGATAACAAGTGTGATGACTGCAACAGTGAATACACTCGAACATCTACATTTATGGTAAGTGTACACAACTGTACTTTCCATGTGGAACTATAAATATACTTTATATGTGAGGCCGAAAGAATAATCAGAAAGTATGATTTCTTAATAAAATCACAAATGTTTACTACCCTCATTTTATAGGTTGCTGTAGGCGTGAATAACTTTCTTTTCCACCAATCTTCCCAACAGTGAAATCACCATCCTGCTACACAGTTTTTGTGTTAGTTTGTCCTGGGATGAGAGGCCTGTGGCCTATTCATTCCCTTGGATGACAGGTTGAGGTGGCCAGGAATGGTACTGTCATTTGTGCTGGAGGTTAGGGTGTTCTGCTTTAACCTTTACTGACCATGCCCAGTAAGATACTGAAGGGTTCCGCATTGGAGTGTCAGCCAGAATGTGCATATCACTCATTTCTGCAAGTTACATAACTCATTAAGATCACCATAACCATACTTGAAATCAGTGCTCCTATGTAATCCTTGATCTCTGCCAGGAATTCTGCCATAGAAGCATGTGCTCCAGGTATATTCTTCCCCCACTCTTACCCCCACAAAGAGAATGAGCTCTAGCAGTGCATCCCTCCTTCCTTCCCCTCACCAACAGCTGTCTGGGCTACTAATTGAACTCCACCTGGGTCATAATCAGTACTTTGTTCCTCTATGCCAGTGAAGCTGAATAATTATTTTAATGCACTGTGTTTTTAGACTCATTCACATCTTTTTGCTTAAAAATGTGGAAAGTTTTTTTTTTTTGCATGGTAGTCACTTTGTGAGAGAATCACTTACCTTTACTTTAGTGAAGGAGACTTGGTAAAATTAAACAAAGGCTACTTCTGCAGACAAGAGGAAAACTGAGCAAATATTGGGGTCAGCAGTTTAGCATATTCTCTCTACCAGTCACAGTTAGGTTTTTCTTTTTTCTCAGAAGCTCCTATGCTTCGGGGTGTGCACTATGATGGGATGATTACATAAGTAAATCTGTGCTGCTTCTGCCATTTGAGTGCATGTCTACAAACACACACTCATATTTTCTGCTTTTCTTAGAATTTGGATTTTGATATTGTTACATGTTGAAGATAACAGTGTTTGATACTTAAGAAGTACATCTGCAGATAGTCCTTGTAGTCATCAGATTACTAGTGAAAATGCGCATTGTGGCACTACCTTTGTTGACTTGGAGCACAACATGAAGCACTGTAATGAGCTTCAGTGATTCAACCCTTCCATCCACAAATATCAGGTGGAGGAGCTATTGGGCTTACATCCTAGCCAGCCAGATGTCTAAGGTCAAGTATGTGTCATCTGAGGATCAGTGAGCCCCATTTGTAGCTTATTCCTTGCTAGATTACTTTCACTATACTGAAGCTCATAGAGCGATCCTTAGCCTAGCTTTCTTGGAGGGACTCAATTATTAAAATGTCTTTTAGAATCATACAGGTGCAGATCCCTTCCTTAATAAGAGAAGGCTTAAGCCCATGGCAGTCATTCTGATTGACAGCTAATGAGAAAGTAGGAACTGCATCCCTTTTTCCTTCCTGATGGAGTGTTGTGGGTATTGATTCCTCCTAGAACCTTATGCTAGCACCTAATCCCAAGAAGCGGTCTTTAGAGTCACTGTCCTTGGCTTGAGGGGGATGCTTGATCCAAAGAATTTCCTCCCAAGGTCCCTACACTTCCTGACCCAGCATGCTGTGTTGGTCCAAGCTGAGGAGGGTCTCTCAGGCTTTCCCATACTAGGTTCATGGCTTCAAGCCTAGATAGGTTCATAGGTTCATGGGTAGGTACTAGGCTATCTGCCCAAAGGCATTTATAAGCCTAGCCAGAATGTTTTGGCTTTCGCCGTCCCCCCTTAGATTAGTTTCCTGTGCCTCTGTCCAGCAGAGCCACTGAAGTGATCCCCGAGGTAAACTTTCTGTTTCCCATCCACTCGTCAAGATTTCTTTTGAAGAGTGTTAGCGAGGAGCTCTGCCTAATATAGATTGGGATCTTGTTCCAAAGCATGGGAAGTCTCTGGGACAGGAATCTATCCCTCCACCACGTCCTATTTATTGTTGTGGTGAGGTTTAGATCCCTAGAGCGTGTGACTCGCGGGGATAAGGTTTTCTTTAGGTGGAGCATGTCCATCAATTCTGGGTTGGACATGGCCTTGTATGTCATGCAGAGATCACCTCTGAGTAGACGGTATGCAACCAAGTACAGTTGTAATTTCTTCAGTCGAGCTGCATAGGACATCTGTTTGAGGCCAGTGATCCTCTTGGTGAGGTACTTCTGTGGTCTTTCCAGCTGTTGCAGGTGTCTTGTAAGGTACATCCCAAATGGGACGTTGTACTCTATGATGGGTCTGATGAGTGATGAGTAGAGGGGCACAATGACCTCTTTTGATCTGGATGCGAACCCTTTTGTGATTAGGTGGGCCACGTAGGATTTTCTAACCACTTTGGCAATGTGATTATCAAAGGTGAGATTACTATCTACTTGGGTCCCCAGATTACTTATTACGTCTTCGGTATTTAGGGGACTACCACTTATGTGGTAGTTAGTGTGTACTTTGTTTTTTCCAAAGGGGATGACTATGCACTTTTTGGCATTTAGCTTGAGGCCATGATTTTGACACCAGGTATACGTCTCAGTGAGACCCTTTTGGAGGATGTCTGTGTCTGCCGGAGAGTCAATTATAGCCCCTAGTTTGCAGTCGTCTGTGAACTTGGTCAGCCATAGTCCTCCTGTGCTTGCCTGTACCTTTGAGAAGTATATGCCGAACAGGAGGGGTCCTAGGACTGAGCCCTGGGGAACTCCACTTGTAACCGATTTAGAGTCGGACCTAGCTCCCGCAACTCTCACCATGTGGGTTCTGTTCGTGAGCCAGTAGGCAACCCATCTTGTGACATAGGGGGTTATGTTCAGGCTGGTGAGCTGTCTATAATACCAGAATGGGGAATGGTGTTGAAGGCCTTTGCAAGGTCTAGGTAGGCTGTGTAGACCACCTTTCCCTCATCTATAGCCTTGGTAACTGTCTCAAAGAATTCCACCAGGTTTAGGAGGCATGGTCTGCCCTTAAAGCCGAACTGGGTAAGGTCCAGTGTTTGGGGGTTCCCAATGTCAATGTTAATGAGTTCCATGATGATGAGTTCCATAGCCTTGCAGACCAAGCTAGTCAGGCTTATAGGGCGATAGTTCCCGGGGTCTGTTGTGGCTCCACCTTTGTGGAGCAGAATAACTGCTGCTGTGTGCCACTCTGAGTGCATAGCCTGTGAAGAGGCTGAGTTTGATCAGTGTGTTTAGGTGAGGGGTTAGTTAGTCTTTGAGCTCGTGCAGGATGCAGTCTGGGACACTGTCTGGTCCCATTGATGCTGTGTTTTTGGCTTTGGAGAGGGCTGTTTTAACCTGAATGTCTGTGATTTCAGGGACTCTACATTCTTCTGGTATGGTTATGGGCCCTCTTGGGGGTGAGAGGGGGTGAAGTTTGCGCTGAACTTGTCTGCCAGGATGTTGGCGATATCGGTCGGTTCAGTGTATTTTGTGCCATTCTGCAGTAACTCCGAGCAGATCTGAACATTGCCACTTAGATTCTTGACATAGCTAAAGAATGCCTTGTGGTTATCTTTGGAGTCCTTGGCAATTTTTCTTTCAAAGCTCGCCTTGGATGATTTTATGAGGGATCGTAGTTTCGTGCTGATACTGATCAGGGATGTCTTCCCTTCTTGGGATTTTATTTTTTTCTGTACTAGTTTCCTCCTTCTATTGTGTAGCTTGTTTATGGCAGGAGTCCACCAGACTGGTTTCCTTTTCTTGGAGGAGTGAGTCTTGGTTTTGCTTGGGATGGCATGATCCATGCATTCTTGTAGGTGCCCGTAGAATGCATTAGTAAAGAACTTTGCAGCTTGGATAGCATTATCCTTCAGCATGGGTACTTTGAAACTTTCCACCTCAGTCTTAAGTAATGTGAAGTTTGCTTTTGAAAAGTTTTTCACGATGGTTTTCTTGTCCGGGGGTGGGGGCAGAATGTGGATATCCAAAGTGATTTGTTCATGGTCAGATCTAACCAGCGAGGGGTTGATCTCCGGTGTGGAACACCGGTCGCCCATGTTGGTGATGACCAGGTCCAATATGTTGTCACCTCTCTGGTGGGAGTGTTGACCAGTTGAACCAGGGCGTTTGAGTTTATAAATTCTAGGAAATGTTGGGCAAGGGAGTTAGTACTCGAGTAGATGTCCTTCATGGATGCATCTGCAGTCATAACAAATGGGTTGTCCTGTCGTCAGGCAGCCCTTCGGTCGGCCGGATTCCAAAGTCTGGGTCCGGCTTCGGCTGATGTCGCACTTCACCCGACGTCATCTCTGCTGGTCTTCGGGTATAAAGGCATCAGCCGACGCCATTTTGCTCAGTCTTTCTTGCCGCGTGGCGCCCGAAGCAGAAGCTGTTCGCAAGTGCCGGTCGGTCAGATCCAGAGATTACTACTACCGAATACTACTTCGAAGACTTCTAAAAAGCTAAGTACCCCGTTGGGGACTCTTTCTTGCCTCAGCCGATGTCAGAAAAAGTCAATAACTGTTTAACTTGTGGGAAACAAATACCTCATAAAGATTTCCACTCTTACTGTTTGCCTTGCTTAGGCCCAGACCACGACGTAGCAGCCTGTTTGGCCTGTGCTTCCTTCAAACGACGAACGCTTAGGCGTCGGTCGGAGTTTGCTGAACAGTTTTTCGGCTTAGATTTTGCGTACATTATGCCGTCAGATCCTCCGACTACCCAAATTGTTAAAAACGCCAAAGAAAAGACCGACACTCGCGGTCCGCGGTTTCGGCGAAACCACGGTTAAGCAAGCATGAGTGTCTCGGTTTCGGCCGAAACCGAGAAAACTGGTCAATCTTCAGCCGAATCCATGACTACTACTGAGGCTCCTGCTACCTTACCTGAATCAGCCTCAGAAATTTTGCCTACAACTGTGGTTCCTACTGATTTATCAGACACCATCCCTTTGGATATCTCTACCCCAGCACGTGGTGCTGCTAGGCCTTCTGCAGCCATGTCTATTAAGGCCTTTGCCAGGGCTAAAGCAACCAAATCAGCTAAGTCAGTGCCTGTTAAACCACCCTCACTCAGGCCCACTTCTAGTTCACAAATGCTTACTCTGGCAGAAGATTTAATATCCTTAATTAGGGGATCCCAATCTCACCCAGACAGGGCCTCTCAGCCCCCAGAAAAGAGACCTAGAACACAGCCCCCCGAGCCTGTGTCCTCTGATGATTCTGCTGATGACTCAGACATTACAGACCAGCCAGAGGCTCCTTTTTCCAATTATGAAGATTCAGATGCTGAAGAATCCATTCCAGCTGCCTCTCCACCAGAGGAATTCTCCTTTGGGGAAACCTTACATGCCATGAGAGAACAATTCCAATGGCAGGGACAAGATTTCTCAGATTCAAGAAAAAGGCTTAGGACTTTCCTGCACTTACCACAACATAGGCCCTTAGCTATACCTCCTGTCCTGTCTGTTGTGGACGATGCATTTAATGATGTCTGCACTGCACCTGATTCTTTACCTCCAGCCCCTGCCAAACCAGATAGATTTTACAGGGTGCCAGACACTCATCACCACCTATACAAGGCCCCACTTGCAGACCCGAAACTATATCCCAGGGGCCTAAGGCAGTAGCCTCGACCACAGCAAAAACCCTATTCCTCTGAAAGGGAATCCAGGTCCTTAGAGATGGGGAAAAAGTCTACACCTCTGCTACTCTCTCAGGTAGAGCTTTAAACTGTCAGTTTCACATGATCCAATACCAAGAGTTTATGCTTGATCAGTTAATTAAAAAGCTGTCCTCTGATGAATCTGTAGATAAGAAATATGTATTAGAAATGGTGAATAACATCCAACAGGTTAGTAACCATTCTTTAAAATGTGGCTATGATGCACTGGAGGCTTCATTTAGATCAGCCATGACTGGCACAGTGATAAGAAGGCATGCATGGTTGAAAGAACAGGTCTTACCGGATCATGTTAAAGCTAAGCTATTGGATGCTCCTATGGATAAGGCCAGTCTATTTGGGGAACCTGCCCAGCAGGTAATGAAGAAAATGGAAGAGAAGGCAAAATCTGTACAAACAGTTAAAGATTTCCTACAGGTTCAGCGCCGAAGGTTTAGCAGGAACTGGCCTGCCAAAATTGGTCCTTTCCTGCCTCCACAAGATCACAAAGGGGCAGGAACAGACGCTCTAGGGGCAGGAATCAATCCAGAGGAGGTGCCTACAGAGGACGACAGTGGCAAGGCAATAACCGAGGCACAGACACAACCACTGCCACTGCAACAGGACAAACACAGTGACTTGGCTCTGACTCCGCCTACCAGGGAGCAAATAGCAGCACCATTAGGCGGAAAGTTAGCCTTATTCTCGAAAAATTGGCACTATATCACAACAGACAAGTGGATTTTGCAAACCATAGACCAAGGCTACCGGTTCCACTTCCACACTTTACCAGTAAAAAGAGGAATGCCAAACCTGCCCCAAATCAAAAATAGAAGCCCTGCACCAGATAGCGGAATTAATAAAGATGAGAGCTGTGGAAAGAGTACCAATAACAGAACAGGGCAAAGGATTCTACTCCAGACTCTTCTTAGTACCAAGAAAAGAGAAAAACTGGAGACCTATTCTCGACCTGTCCATCTTAAACACATACATCATCGTCCCAAAATTCAAAATGCTGACCCTACAGCAACTTCTTCCCTTGCTGGGCAAGGAGTGTTGGCTGGTAACTCTAGATCTCAAGGAGGCATACCTGCACGTCCCCATTCGACCAAATTGCAGAAGATACCTCAGATTTCTTGCAGGATCAGAGCATTATCAATTCTCAGCATTGCCCTTTGGCTTATCTACTGCGCCCAGAGTATTCACAAAATGCCTGGCATCAGTAATTGCTCACTGCAGAGTACAGGGAATTCAAATTTATCCATACCTGGACGACTGCCTGTTACAAGCGGACAACAAAAGCAAGCTGACAACAGATTTACAAAGGGTCATTCACTTGCTACAAGCCTTGGGATACACAGTCAATTTACAAAAGTCAAGGCTGATACCATCCCAGACAAGAACCTTCTTGGGCGCGGAATTGGACACAGTAAAACAGATGGCATTCCTAACTGCAGAAAAACAAAAAGAGCTCCCTCTTTACTTCTTGGCATTAACAAAACAGAACAAACAGCAAGAAAAGTTCTGCAGGCCTTGGGCTTCATGGCGTCATGCATAATCTTGGTCCCACATGCCAGACTGCATATGAGAAAGTTACAGTGGTACCTAAAGAATTTATGGTCTCAACACAGGCACAGCTTAGAAACAGAAATACCACTAATCCCATGCTTAAAACAGGAGTTCCTATGGTGGGCTCGGGCATGCCAGTCAAACCCAGGCTTACCCTTCCACAACTTTCGAGCAAACCAAACCATCACAACGGACGCCTCAGACCTAGGATGGGGGCACATGCTGGACAAATGCGCACAAGGACTGTGGACTCAGGACCAGCTGCACCTGCACATAAACCAAAAAGAAATGCTGGCAGTAAAACTGGCAATCCTAAAATTCAGACCATTCCTCAAAGAAGGCCATTTGATGATAAGGACAGACAACACCACAGTCATGTGGTACATCAACAAACAGGGAGGCACTCATTCTTACCCCTATGCAGAATGACTTTGGACCTTTGGAATCTGGCTCTCAGCTACAACATCCAGTTACAGGCAATATTTGTACCGGGAAAAGAGAACACCCTAGCAGACATTTTAAGCAGAACCACCTCGGATGCTCACGAATGGATGCTACACCCGGACATCTTCAAGGCCATCACAAAGAAATGGGGAATGCCTCAAATAGATCTATTCGCTTCCCCACAAAATCACCAGCTCAAAAAATTCTGCACAAGGACATTCCACCCACTTGCATGGAAGGTGGACTCTCTATCCTTCATCTGGAAAGGCCTGACAGCATATGCATTTCTACCTCTTCCCTTGATGCACAAGGTACTACTGAAAATCAAAGAGGAACGTCCAAGGATAATACTGATAGCTCCGAACTGGCCAAGACAACACTGGTACCCATTGCTGAGGAGCATGTCTCGGGAGAAAATGTGGTCAATACCCCTGATGCCTCTGATGTTAACTCAGAACAACTACAGCATCATACATCCAAACCTAAAAACCTTGCAACTGACTGCCTGGAATATCACATAGCAGTAACTAACCCAGACCTTTCACAAAGGGTTAAAGACATTATCCTTGAAGCCCGCAGACCTTCAACAAGAAGGAACTATGCAGGAAAATGGAAAAGGTTCGTCATTTGGAGTACTGAAAGAGGAAAAGATGTGTTGAACATAGATATTGCTAACATTCTGGAGTACTTGGCAGAGCTTCTACATACAGGCCTGTCCTATTCCTCCATCAAGATACATGCATCAGCTATTTCAGCAGAATACAGCTTTGATCCTCCTGTCTTTTCACATCCTCTACTCAGGCAGTTCCTCAGAGGGATCAAGAATGTAAAACCTCCTAGGAAACCACCATTACCAGCATGGGACTTGAATTTTGTACTAGAAAAGTTGACACTCCCTCCGTTTGAACCAGCAGCAACAGCAGATCTACAACACCTGTCATGGAAAACTGCTTTCCTACTGGCTATTACTTCAGCAAGGAGGGTTTCGGAACTACAGGCCTTAATGGCAGTGCAACCCTTCCTAATCTTCCATCAAGATAGGGTGTCCATGAGGACTAATCCTACATTTATGCCTAAGGTGGTATCCAGAGTGTCTTTAAACCAGGCAATCCACCTACCTACCTTCTTTCCCAATCCACAAAACAGAGGTGAAAGAATAATGCATACCTTGGATGTACATAGACAATTACGCTACTACCTGGACAGAACCAAAGGTAACAGAAAAACTGACCAGCTCTTTGTAGCCTATGCAACAGGAAGGGAAGGAAAAGCAATTTCCAAACAGACAATCTCCAAATGGATAGGAAATTGCATAAGATTCTGTTACTCCTACCATAGTAACACAAAACCAAGAAAAACCAAGAAAAGCTGCATGACCAAGAAAACCCCAAACGACAAACATGACTGCTCACCCAAACTGTCATTCTGCACAATCTGAAATGATTAATGGTTAGTAAAATGTTATTATTTTATTATGTTAAGCCGCTTTCACCTCAGTGAAAAAAGCTTAACGTGAAGATTGTAATAAAATTGTGGATTTTACTTTTAATGTCCGACCTGGTCATTTAACAATTTCAGAAAGAACAGTTACTCCTACCATGGAAAACCAATTCCACAGAACATAAGACCTCACTCTACAAGGGCTACAGCCACTACCACAGCTTTCTTAAGAGGAGTGGCAACCAAGGACATTATTGAGGCGGCTACTTGGACCTCCGTGTATACATTTGCCAAGCATTATAATTTACCTCTGTATTCTAGATCCCGAGCAGGGTTTGCCACTGCTGTACTGCAAGGGATCCTGACTACACCATAATTTATATTCCTCCTCCCCTAGTTTGGCTATGGTATTCTACCCATTTGTTATGACTGCAGATGCATCCATGAAGGACATAGTACAGTTTTGTACCTACCATAAATGTAGATGTCCGAACTGGATAGCATCTGCAGTCAGGATTACCCTCCCTCCTTCCCCTCTGTGGTACTCCTAGGGTATTTACCCTCCTAATAGCTAGCTGGGGGGGAGTCTCTTATGGTGTATTTGTTTGTATATATGTACATACATGTTTATTTTTTGTCTTTGCCTTCTACTATTTTGGAAACATTGGCATTTATCCAAAATTTAGCTTTTCAAGAGGGCAATTGGCATCTGGGGCAAGAAACACTGAGGAAAATGGCATCGGCTGATGCCTTTATACCCGAAGACCAGCAGAGATGACATCGGGTGAAGTGCGACATCAGCCGAAGCCGGACCCAGACTTTGGAATCCGGCCAACCGAAGGGCTGCCTGACGACAGGACAACCCATTTGTTATGACTGCAGATGCTATCCAGTTCGGACATCTACATTTATGGTAGGTACAAAACTGTACTTTCTCCCAGTTAATGTTTGGATAATTGAAATCACCCAATATTAGGGTGTTTGGTAGGACCTTTATGTTTCTAGGAATGCGGAATGGGGGTCCTGGGATATGGTGGGTGATCTGTAGCAAGCTACAATTTGAATTGCAGTTTTGCCCATTGTTAGTTACTCGTGGATGATCTCTGAAGCATTGTGCTGTGCTACTAACCTGGAGGTGTGGGTATCCTTGATGAATATGGATACGCCCCCGCCTTTTGTATTTCGGTTTGGGTTCTGTGGCAGAAATGTATGGTATGAGTTGTAACCTGGTAGTGCTGGGGTGCTCTCTGGAGCCTTAAACCAAGTTTCTGTTACTGCACATATATCGATTTTCTCCATACTGAGGAGTGCCTCGAGTGTGTGCATTTTGAGGTTCAGACTTCTGGCATTGAGTAGCACTACCCTCAGTTTTTCGTTACTTGTGCTATTTACGGTGGTAGGTTTGTCTTTTGAGCCTTGCCTAAAAAAGGCACTATGGGGGCAGCAAGAGCCTTGGCCAGTATTCGAAAACCAAGGGGTGACAGGTGCAGGCCGTCTCTTGCGAAGCAACGTGGCTTGTCGAGCATGTCATCCCAGGCTGACAGACACTGGATCCCCTTTGAATGACACCAGAAGGTTAGCCAGTTGTTGAAATTGATTGTTTTTTCTTTATATTGAGGTATCATTCTTGGTGAGGGCAGGAGGCTGGTCAGGGTCATACCCACCTGGGCTACATGATGCTCTTCCATGTCTGTGTTCATGTAGTCCAGGGAGGTACATCTCAGGTCATTCACACCAACATGAACAATGACAGAGTCATATTTGTGCTTGTTCTGGAGTGACCTGAGTGCTTGTGTTATGTGGCGGATTCTGGCTCCCGACAGGCAGCTAACAGTAACCCTCTCCTTGTCCAGCCTAGTGAGTGGGGTGTCAGTGTGCCTGACTATTGAGCTACCTATTACTAGTGTGTTAGGTATGTTATTTTGGCTTAAGGGCTGTGATTGTGCGGCATATTGATTTTGTGTTTTGTGTGTTGTCTGGTTTGTGACGGGAGGTGCAGGTTTTGTGGGTGTCTGCTTTGGAGCTCTCTGATGCTTTTGCAGGTTTTTATTTAGAGTCTCCAAGTATGATTTAGTGTATTTATGTGTATTTTTTGCCAGTGCTGGTTTAGTAGGTCTATGTGAAGCTGGAGGTGTGGTGCAAGTGTTAACCTTCACCTCATGACTGTCTGTTCCAGTCTTGGGTGGAGAGACCTTAGCCTCCAGTTTGGCTGTATAATTGCATCTCTCGCATATGTTAGTGTTTTGTGGTAGGAGGAGAGGGCTGCCTGTGTACATGAGGCAGTTGTAACATTGCCTCAGGATACCCAGATTCACCAGCTGGACTGGAGAGTACACCTGAAGTTGCCCTTCATGCCTGAATAGTAGGTTGAGCTGCTTAGTCGCTTGATTGTTGAGGGGTGGATAAAGAGCCTTGCCCTGCTTGGCAGTCAAGTGTCGGGGTATATTAGTGCTTGCTATTAGGTCTGAGCAAGTGCTGGACTGTAGGATGCTTTTTGAGTGCTTAGATTGAGAGTTAGACTAGTTTCAAGTGAAAAACTGAAGAGGAGACTTAGTGGAGCCGGGAATAATTTAACCCTAGATAACCAGTGCTGACCGGCGCACAAAACCGTGCAAACGCGGTTTTTAAACTACTAACTTCTCGGCTGGAACCACTCCTCCAGGGACAGATGGCTGCTCAAAGCTCCCCTCTCTCACAGGTAAACAGAGAAAGTTCCCTCTATCCAAGTAAGGTATGAGCAACTCAGAAACTTGTAACACAGCCCTGGATTCAGCACTAGCCTGAAAACTAGACTATACTAGCTTAGAAAGGCGGGAAACAATAATTTTTTTTGTTTGTTTTTTGAAAAGATAAGGCAAAAACAGTAAAAGGTACACACTTAAAACAGCTTTAAACGATTACAAGTGATCAGAAAAGGCTATCACACTTTAGTGTGTAGCCTACAACAGTTAAACAATTTATTTAAACAAAAAACAACTTTTTAAAAGTGCAGGCAGTCAAATAATTACAATATGTGAAAAAACAAGCTTTTAAATCACAATAAGTGCTGGAAAATCAGTGTTTAGACAGAAAACAGTTAAGTACAGCAAGAAAATACAGAAAACTGATACTCAGTCACTCCAAAGTCTCTCTTTTAAGCTAGAAGGTTTGTATCAGTTTAAGACTTTCTAATGCTTTCCAGTAGGCTAGTTACAGGAAAGATGGAAAACATGCGCAGATGTGGTCTTTTAAACCAGAAAGTTGAAAGAGATGAACAACTTCCCGAATGATAAATAAACTACAATTCCTGGGCCAAGAACCACTCCTCTTGTGCTAGACAGGCTTACCTAGTACTTACCACTCCCACTGATAAGCTGGAAGGCTGCACTCCAACATAAAGGCTTGGGGGGCTCAGAAGCTTACAAACAGTCCCGGATACGGCAAATCTGTACCTGGACTAGACTAGTTACGGGAAAGGTGAGGATCAAGCGCAAACACGGGCTTTAAAACCAGAAACTTGAGAGAGATGGAAAAAACTGTCCAAACGGCCAATAAACTACAATTTCTGGGCCAGAACCACTCCTCTTGTGGTAGATAGGCTACCTAGTGCTTACCACTCCCACTGATAAGCTAGAAGTGCTTGTATGTTCATGAGACCATGTACGTGCTTATACCTGGTGCTAATGGAAAGCAGGGCCATTTCTAATTCAAGCTGCTGTAAGGTCTACAAACTAGGAGGCTGTTGTGTCTTGAATAGCTAATTACAGATATCCTTTCTCATCCTTCACCTTACTTCTCAATGACCAGCCCTCTGAGAGACATTAAGGCTTATATGGTCCTTTGTGGACCTCTGGCCTCAATTCCTGCCTCTTAGAAGTGCTTAAATGTATTTCTAGGGAAGAGAAAGAGGCTTAGGTCATCCCATCCACAGAACTGATGATCAGTTTATTTTTGTGTATATTAAGCAGGGTCTCTGCTAGACACACAAGTGCTTCTTTTCACAGGTTAGCCAGAATCAGTGACCAAGTGAATACAGTGTGCAGCTTTATTTGCAGCTCATAGCCCTAATCATCTGTGCTCTGCATCCAGGTAGTAAGTGCCTTTTGTAGACTGAAAACACAGTTCATGTTTCTCCAGTGCACCCCCCCCCCCACACACACACACACAAAGGCAGATGCTATTTAGAAACCCTTGGCGAAATGTAACAAATCCCTAACCAAGCATCTTCAGACTTGTCAAACCTTCATACAGCATAGAGAACTGCTGCCATCCAAAGAATCAAACTTTCTAGACAGATGTGTGGAGAGAGAGTACCGTTCTACCACAATGGGTCTTAGGGCCCTTAACTGTTATTTTCATCTTCCAAGTTCCAGTCCTCCCTAGAAGACCAAGATCTGGAAATGTTTACTGACCTGTGTCTGTGCTTAAAGAAATGATGACTTTCTATAATTGTTTGTTATGCTGTAGCCAGGGCTGCAGGCTCAGGTGTATGCTTCGACACATTAGAATAGCTGAGGCCGGTCTTCCTTAAGAAAGTCCTCAGGAATAACATTATGGATGCAGTTTAGGTTTTGTTCGAACAGACCTCTCAAGACATAGTGGACAATATTTTGAGGGAGAAATAGTCCCTCCCACACAATTGTGAAAGATCTTTACTGTCCCTTTTACGCTGTACCTCTGTGCAGCTAAGCCTAGCCAACCCCCAAAAGTGAAGAAGGCATTTAAGCATCATGCCCTCTTGTTCCCTGATGTACCACCCAAGTCACACAAGGGGATGCCCCAAGCTAAAGCCAGCAGTCCATATTATTGTCTGGAGGCTGTGTGTGGCAGGGAAGCTTGATGATCTTCGTAATCAGTTTTGCTCTATAGACTCTTGGGTCTTTTCATACAGATGCTCTCAACTGGCTGATTTTCAGAGTCTTTACATCATCCCTAGTCAACAGATGTCTGAAGATCGACATCTGGATGTAAGAGTATACGAAGGGCATCCATCTGTGCCATCTTCAGTTCTTTCTAGCAGTGCTCTGTAGATTGTAGTCTGTCAGTTGGCTCATTTTTCTAGAGAACCTTCTTCTTTCATTCAGGTAAGTACCCCATTGGGGAAATTTCTGTCCTAATTTAATGTTCAACAAAAGTCAATTGCTTGAAGGGTGATAAGCAAATCCCGCATAAAGATTTTCACTTTTTTGTCTGTTCTGATAGGGGCCGCAACATGACATTTCTAACTGTCATGATTGTTCAAAATTCCATGTGAAAATTCTCAAACATGCAACTGAGGTACTATTTGTCCATATGGAGTCTTCTTCGGCTTCCTTGGTGATGTATTCTACTGCTACTGCAAAGCATCCTTCGGCTCCACCATCAGCTAGCATCATTTTTGAAAAATTAAATGACAAAAAGGCCACAGATCTTGACATTACTGAAAAAACTCCAACTACAGGTCTTAAATCAACCGATGACCCAAGCAAGGTGCCTTTGCAGCCCCCTGTTTTGATGCCCCCTAGCCCCAAACCCTCTGGGGTGACCCTTTCAGGAGTCCACCATGCTTTCCAGTCTACCTACAAATGCAGTCATACCTCACACATTGGTGGGGTCTGAGGTTGCTCTGCAGGCTTCTGCTTCCATTGCCCACCCCATGGATTTCAAGGGAGACTTCCTATCTTCTCTGAATACAGATGCTACAGCTGAAGTTGGAAGATAGCATCCACTGGTCATCCCTTTAAAATGGACACGCAAACTGAAGCGAAAAAACTTTATCTTTGCCACAACCTCTGACTACTTTTCAGACTGAAGCCCAAGACCTCCTTAAAATAACACTGAGGTTTACGACCATCATGAACTGTAGCGAGCCCCCTTTATTCTTCCACTTTCAAAGCCTTCCTATCTAAAAGAAGCAGGAAAGTAGTTTTTCAGGAAAAGGAGAATTCCTCTAGCTCTGAGGATGAGGTGGAATTGTCTTACTCTGTCCATTTACCCCCTCAGACTTATCCAGACTCAGACTGATGCCCTGTCTTCTGCCTCCCCCTTAAGGACTTTTCCTTTGGGGATACCCTGAAAGGAATGAAGGGGGCTTTCAGTTGAGAAAGTAAGCAGTTTTCTCAGGCCCAGACCCACTACAGGGAACTGCTAAGTTTGTCTTAACCAAGCCCATTAGCTGTTCCTTTTGTACAGATTGTATTTGATAATGTCTTTGAAGGCATTTCTTTACACCCTCATTCTCTACCCCCTGCTGCTTGGAAGCCAGACAGAATTTACACAGTGCTTGAATCTCATAAGCACCGTTACAAAACCCCAAAAGCTGATCCTTCTGTAGTCTCCACTGAATCCACAAAAGGTGTATCTAAGGGACAAACAAGACATCCCCTGTGTAATGGTGTAGAATGTAGGTTATTATACAGATTTGTTTAGAAAACTTGTACCTCTGCATCCCTGGCATTGAGAGCTTTGAGTTGTCAGTTCTGTACGCTAAATTATCTTGAATCTCTAACACAAAATGCTAGCTAAGGTAGACACTATTAGGGATAGAACCTTATCTGAGAAAATCCAGTAAATAGCCAGAGAAGCATTGCAAGTCTCCAGACACTCCCTAAAATGTGTCTGTGATGCCTTAGATGCTTCTTGTAGAGCAGCTAAGGCATCACACACATTTTGGGGAGTGATGCTTCTTGTAGAGCCGCTGCCACAGGTTCCATCATCCGCAAACATACATGGCTTAGGACCCAGTCCCTGTCAGATCAGGTAAAGACTAAACTATTGGATGGTTTATTGTATAAGGAGTTTCTTTTTTAGTTCTCCAGCTGAATATTTTTTTAAGGAACTGGGTAAAAAAGGAAAGTGAATTAAAACGGTTAACCATTTTTACCTGTCCCCTACCCCAAGGTACAGTAGGAATTGCCCTTCTAAACATTGACCTCTTCTACCTAGGCAAGACAAGGGGAAGCCTGTCTGCGGCAAAATACCTAGACAATCTAGGAGACAGCTACCAGAGCAGTCCCATAGAGCAGGGGACTTCGGAGAGCCCACTCAGCATGGAAAACAACTATGAATATGTTCTACCCCACCCTCTCCACCAAGCCTCTAGCTGGAAGACTCTTCTCCTTCCTAAACCAATGAAAATCCATTACCCGGGACCAATGGGTCCTCTGGTTCATAGAAGAGGTACTATGCTCAGAGAAAAGCCTCCCTTCTTTGGCATTCCAAATCCACCAAGAGAGAAAGAAAGCTTCTTACCACCTGTTCTTGGGGAGCTACTTCATGAAGGAGCCATCCAGCCTCTCCCTTTCAAAGGTAAACAAGTTTCTCAACATCCCAAATTTCAGAATGCTTATGTTGCAAAAATTACTGTCCATGATCTTCCAGGATGCCTCTATAGTGACTATAGACCTAGACCCCATAGGGAGACTGTCACAGAAAGTGCCTATGATTTGTAGCAACAGGCTTCCATTTCCAGTTCTGTGCTTTACCATGTGGGCTACCCAGTGCTCCCAGATTTTTCACAAAATGTATAGCTCTTCTGATAGCATGTTGCAGAACTCTTGTGGTTCATATTTACCCCCTACGTAGACAACTGTCTTATTCAGGGGAAGATCCACATAAAAGATCCTAGATGCCTTACAGATCACCATAGACTGCTTCAAAAAGGTAGGTCTCACCTTTAATCTTCCAAAATCCAAAACTCTGCCTCAAACAAGGATCTTTCCTGGGAGTCCTCATAGGTTCTGTTCAACAGAAAGCCTTCCTTTCCAAAGACAAGATTGCTTTCATGATATGCTGTGTTACTGGCCTGCTTTCAAAGAAGCTAATCAGTCCAAGAGAATTCCTGAGGATACTAGGGTAGATGACATTCTGCATTCACATGATCCCATTTGTAAAGTTACACATGAGGAAACTGTAGTGGTTTCTGATAAATGTTTGGGAACAGCATTTCCAGTCCCTAGAAATGATACTTCCTGTCCTTCCGTGCCTGAAAAAGCAGCTCCTATAGTGGCGGAACAGCATACAAAAGAACTCAGGGGCAAATTTCATTTTATCAGAAGCAGATAAGATCACCACCACAGACAGTTCAGACATAGCTTGGAGACCCCTCTTAGGTCCACTGAAAGTGCAGGGCATTTTGTCCCTACTGCAGGCGAAGTTGCATACAAATCAGGTGTTATTAGCACTCTACCTAGCCATAAAAGGTTTTCAACAAAATGTAAGCCCAGGGACCATACCAATCTGGACAGACAACACCATAGAGATGTGGTAAATAAAAAAAAATAAGGCAGATGTTTGTCTTACCCTTTTCAGGAAAATTTAGAGGCTTACCTTCATAGCTACTTGTATTCTGGAGTGTAACAGTATCCTGCAGATCCTCTAAACAGGAGCCTTCTTTATCACAGCAAATGGATGCTGAACAGAGATGTCTTCCTGGATCTAACCATAGAGTAGAGGATCCTCTCAATAAACCTGTTTACCTCTTACCACAGCAAGCAACCTGCATTCTGCCCCAGAGCGCAACCTACAGAAGCTTGGAAAATAGATGCATTCTCCTTCACATGGGCAAACTGATTCTTCTGAAAAATTCATCACTATACCCCTGATCCCCGGGCTACTGACAAAAATTGGGGAGGACAGACCTAGCATGAGCCTACTGGCTGAGGCAACACTGGTTCTCCCTCCTCTTGACCCTCATTGAAGGGAGATTCCACACCCTGCCACAGGAGGTAAATCTTCTCAGCCAAGTCAGGGAGTCTTTCTTTCACTACCACCTGGCCACCATCAGGTTAACCACTTGGAGGACTGGATTTTGACACCAAAGACTGCATCCTATCCCAACAACATGCTTTCCATTCTAAGGGAAGCAAGGAAGCCCAATACCAGGAAGTCATACCTGGCAAAATGGAAAAGATTTTCTGATTGGTGTCACAGTAGTAACAGTAACCCTTCTCAGAGAGACATCAACTTAATCTTGCAGTACCTGCCAGGTCTGTTTAAACAAGGACTTTCCTCTTCCACCATTAAGGTACACACATTTACAGTATCAGCTTGCCTGCACAGTGCTCCACCTATTTCCTTGCATTCGCACATGAAGCTTTTTCTAAAATAGGTGATTCACTTGAGACCACCCGGAAGGAACCCAATTCCAGCATGAAATCTAAATTGCATGTTAAAAGAACTAACTGATGTTCATCGCGTTTCACTGTTGCAGTCATTACACTTGGGTTATTCTGCTGGCAGGCTGCCTGCAGTCGGCCTGCATTCCAAAGTCCTGGTCTGGCGTCGGTTGCTGTCACCTCCTCCCTGACGTCAGTGCACCAGGGGTATAAAAGATGCAGCCGACGCCATTTTCTTCAGTCTTTTTTGCCGCGTGGTGCCCGAAGCAAAAGCAGTTCACAAGTGCCAGTCGGCTGACTCCTGAGATTTTCAAAATCGAATTTCAGATCCGAAGTCTTCATTAAAGCTAAGTACCCCGTTGGGGAAACTTTTTTCTTGCTCCAGACCGATGTCAGAAAAAGTTAACAATTGTATTTCTTGTGGGAAGCAAATACCTCATAAGGATTTTCATTCTTACTGTATTCCTTGCCTAGGCCCTGACCACGACATTGCTAGCTGTCGGTTTTGTGCTAGAGTTAACCAACACACTATTAAGCGTCGGTACGATTTTGCCTTTCATTACTTTGGCAGAAGATTTAATTATATAATGCCGTCGAAACAGCCGACGACCAGAGTTTATAAAAAGCGCAAGGAAAAGGAAAAGGACAGGCATCCGAGGTCCAAAAGTGACGATGAGGCCTCTGCTAGGCCAGTCGCCGGTTCTCAGGCGCTTTCGCAGCCCCTGACGCCCGCTACCTCAGAGCCACAGGCCGCTTCCGACTCGCATGTGGAGCCAACTAGGGCTCTGGATACTCAAGGTATTGGACACTCGGAAACTATTCCCTCAGATGGGTCCGGAGCCGCTGAGCAGACATTGGCTGAGGGTGTTTTCAGACCTACACAGTTATATGTCAAGCCAACCTCAGCTTCCACTTTCACACCCTTCCAAAGACAAAAGGTATGCCAGACCTGCCACACAATCAATGGGTAAAGGCACAAAAGCAAGTTTCATCCCTCGTGGACTATTCAGCAAGTACCACAGCAAGAGCAGGGACAAGGATTTTACTCAAGACTTTTCTTGGTGCCCAGAAAGGACAAAGCCTGGAAACCAATACTGGTCCTGTCTATTCTAAACACTTTTCTGGACGTTCCAAAATTCAAAATGTTGACTCTGCAGCAGCTTCTGCCCATGCTAGGCAAGAAGGCTTGGCTTGTAACTTTGGACCTCAAAGAGGCATACCTGCATGTCCCAATCAGACAATCTTGCAGAAGATATCTCAGATTCATAGCTGGCTCAATGCACTACCAATTCTCTGCACTGCCCTTTGGCTTATCTACTGCGCCCAGGGTCTTCACAAAATGCCTGGCACCAGTAATTGCATTTTGCAGACAGAGGAATCCAAATGTATCCTTACTTGAACGACTGCCTTATTCAAGCAGAGAACAAGGACATTCTACTGAAGCATCTGGCGTTTGTAAAAAGATTACTAATTTGCCTAAAAGAAATCAAAACTGGTACCCTCTCAAGAGATCATATTCCTGGGTGCAAGCTTAAATACAACTGCCCAGATGGCTTATCTCACGCCAGACAAACAAAGGCAACTGACTTCTTACTTCAAAATGATGGCAACAAAGACCCGGTTATCTGCAAGAAAAATTCTGCAGGTTTTGGGCTTCATGGCATCCTGCATTCTGCTAATTCCATATGCAAGACTGCATATGAGGAAATTACAGTGGTATCTAAAAAGTGTTTGGACTCAACATTGCCACAGCCTGGAAACATTAATTACTCTCATTCCCTGCCGGCAACAGGAGTTTCGATGGTGGGCACAGGCCTGTCACCACAACAAGGGACAGCCATTCACTTTATCCACAGCCAGGCAGTCATTAACAACAGATGCATCAGATTATGCCTGGGGGGCCCACATGGCAGGAAAATGTATTCAGGGCACATGGCCGCAAGCCAAATGCATCTTCATATCAATCAAAAAGAGATGCTAGCTGTTCAGAATGCCCTGACAGCCTTCAAGGATCTACTTCATCCAGGGCAACTGCTGATAAAGACGGACAGTACTACAGTCATGTGGTACATAAACAAACAAGGAGGCACACATTCCTACCCCCTCTGCAGACAAGCCATGACTTTGTGGAACACAGCATTAACTTATCAAGTACACCTGCACGCACAGTTCCTGCCAGGAAAGACAAATACTCTGGCAGATGAACTAAGCAGAAACCTCATTGGTCCTCACGAGTGGAAACTAGATCCACAAATCTTCAGCATGATAACAAGGAAATGGGGATGCCAGACATCTATTTGCCTCCTCTCACAACTGCCAACTACAGAGATTCTGCACAAGGAATTTTCACAAACAAGCATGAAAGTGGATGCCCTATCATTCAGCTGGAAAACCCTTACAGTATATGCCTTTCTACTGCCTCTCCTCCCCAAGGTACTCCTAAAGGTCAGACAAGAGAAGCCAAAAATGATACCGATTGCCCCAGACTGGCCATGCCAACACTGGTACCCAATTCTAAAGAGCTTGTCTCAAGGCCCAGCCTGGACATTAACTCAAATTCCTCATTTACTGACCCAACAAAACAATCAGATCCTGCACAGCCAACTCAGAACCCTAAATCTGGCTGCATGGCGGATAATGTAACCATTCAGAACACACCTCTCTCTATAGCAGTTATGGATGTCATTTTGGAGGCCAGGAGGCTCAGCAACAGAAAATCTTATGCAGAAAAATGGAAGAGATTCTGTGCTTGGAACCAGGCACAAGGAATGGACATGATTGTACCAAATATTCCTCCGATTTTACAATACCTAACTGAGATGCTGGACAAAGGCCTATCCTTCTCATCAATTAAGATCCATGCCTCTGCCTTTCAGCTCATTACAATATGGGCCCACCTATTTTTTCACATCCACTGCTAAGGCAGTACCTCAGAGGGACCAAAAACATAAGACCTCCAAGGAGAGCTCCAGTACCTGCATGGGACCTCAATTTTGTCTTGGAAAAGCTCACACAGCCTCCTTTTGAGCCAGTCAATACAGATGAGATAAATTACTTATCATGGAAAACAGTTCTGCTCCTAGCAATATCTTCAGCAAGAAGAGTCTCAGAGTTACAGGCACTAATGGCTGTGGAACCTTTTATTATTTTCCATCCGGACAGGGTTTCTCTAAGGACAAACCCAACATTTATGCCTAAGGTAGTGTCCAGTGTGGCTCTTAACCAAACCATTCATTTGCCTACCTTTTATCCAAACCCCCAGAATAAGGGTGAGAGACTTCTGCATTCTTTGGACATACACAGACAGCTATGCTTTTACTTGGACAAAACTAAAGCTTTCAGAAAGACTGAGCAACTCTTAGTGGCATATGCTGCGGGATCGCAAGGAAAAGCTATTTCAAAGCAGACTATTTCAAAATGGATAGGCCACTGCATTCGTTTCTGCTATTCACAACATGGCAAATCAGTGCCTAAGGACATTAGGCCACATTCAACCAGAGCAGCAGCAGCCACTTCAGCAGCCTTCCTCAGAGAAGTACTAACCAAGGACATCTTGGAGGCTGCAACTTGGACTTCATTGCACACTTTTACAAAGCACTACCACTTACCTCTTTACTCTAAATCCAGAGCAGGCTTTGCCACTGCAGTTCTGCAGGGCCTCATAGCCACTCCTAATTCTATTTAGGCCCAGCCAGCAAACCTCAGCTTTGAGATTCAACCCAAGTGTAATGACTGCAACAGTGAAACACGGCGAACATAGTACAGTTGTGTACCTACCATAAATAAAAACAAAACTGGAAAGCAGAACCAAGCTGGATAAAAACGGCATGGACTGTTTTATTCAAGGTAAGCGCTTTCAGCTAAGCAAATGCCCAGCTTTCATCAGACAAAAGTCACTCCACACAGCTCTATTTTTATATAAAAAAGTAGTACCTACCATAAATGTAGATGTTCGAGTGTATTCACTGTTGCAGTCCAGGTTACCCTCCCACCCATCCCCCTTTCATTGCTGGGACTTATCTGTACTTCTCTATTCTATACAACCTATGTGGTGTATTTGCTTGTAGATGAAGGTAATGTTTATGTTAGTGCATGCTTTTTTATGAGCAGAATTTTTAGCTTACCCTTTTGGGGGAACCTGGCATCTGGGGTAAGAAAAACTGAAGAAAATGGCGTTGGCTGCATCTTTTATACCCCTGGCGCACTGATGTCAGGGAGGAGGCGACAGCAGCCGACGCCAGACCAGGACTTTGGAATTCAGGCCAACTGCGGGTAGCCTGCCAGCAGGATAACCCAAGTGTAATGACTGCAACAGTGAATACAGTCGAACATCTACATTTATGGTAGGTACACAACTGTACTTTCCCCCTGAACCTGCTCCCACTTCCTCTGTAAAGATACTCCCCTGGAAAACCACCTTACTTATAGCTGTTACATCAACCAGGAGAGCATCTAAGCTACAAGCCATGGTGTGTAAAGAATTTTCATTTTCTTACCCAGACATAGGGTCACTGTCTCCTGATGAAGAGATGAAAAGTCAGCAAGCAAAGGAGAGTAGTAGTGCTGAAGGGGTCCTAATGGAGAGAGGAAAAGTCAGCAAGCAAAGAACAGTAGTAGTGCTGAAACTGAATTCATCCTCAAGTCTTGGTGAATACCTTCGAGTGGTGGATCCCTTTTCTTCACAAAATCTCACCAAGGCGACACTGATATATACATTGTATTTATATAGCATATATCATGGACAGAAGTAAATCAGAAATAAAAAAGATAGCTGGGTGCACAAGACCCAAGATAAAAAAGTGGCCAATCCTGGTAGGCGCACTGGTGCCAGGACTGGAAAAAATGACAGTGTAGAATCCTGAAAATATGGAAGCATTCCTACAATGGGGCCAGGCCAGTCTCGGGGGGAGGATGCCCCCCTCCTTCCATTGTAGAAGGAAGTAGCAGTGCACAAAAATGACAAAAATTGATTGGCCAAAGAAGAGCCATAAAGACAATAAAGTGGACTATTGAGGATAAGAAAGAAATTATGTATTGTTATTGTTATGTAAAAAGCCCAGAATTTTCAGACACAAGATATACAAAATGATTGAGAGAAATTAGAGGAAAGAAAAATACTTCTGCAGGAAAAACTGTCAGAAGCTTCAAATAAAAAAGTTGCTTTTATTAATACAAACAGGTTTTTGAAAAACAGTGTATAGATCAAGAAATGTTGATCTGTTTGGAAAAAGAAGCCTCTGAGGAAATATAAAAAAGAAATATGGACATGAGAAAGAGAGATTTGATATGGTGCAATATTTATGCAAACGAGAAAGCCAAGTTAACTAATATAGAGAAAGCAGTCTCAAAGATATTCGAAGAGAAATGCAGGCAAAGGCATCCAGATAGGGACAATTTCACAATAAAAAGATTTATAGCACAAAGATGTAATGTAGAAAAGACGATTAGTAAAGCAGAAGTTAAAGAAATAAAAGTTGAAGTTATGGAGTGCCTGCATAGTGAAGGTTAACAGATTACATCACAGCATGATGGAGTGAGTTCCCCGAATAAGGAAAAGCAAGATGATCAGGAGATAATGTGAAGATGAGAGGATCATAATGGAACTCATAAATAAAGACATAGGGAACTTGCAGACTTTGGATCCAACTCAGTTTGGCTTTGTCAAAGGCAGATCCTGCCTCTTAAACTTGGTTGACTTTTTCGAGACAGTCACCAAGGCCATTGATGAGGGAAAGGCAGTCCATACAGCCTACCTCGACCTGGCAAAGGCCTTCGACACAATACCCCACTCAGGTATCATCGAAAAACTCATCAGCTTGAATGTAAACCCATACATCACAAGATGGGTTGCAAACTGGCTAAGTGACAGAACCCACAGGGTCAGAGTTGCTGGAGCCATGTCAGACTCAAAGCCTGTCACAAGTGGTGTCCCACAGGGCTCAGTCCTGGGTCCACTCTTGTTCGGCATCTACTTTTCTGAAGTACAAGCAAACACAGGAGGGTTATGGCTGACAAAGTTTGCAGATGACTGCAAACTGGGCGCCATAGTCTAAAACACATCTGACACAGATATCCTCCAGAAGGGCCTCACAGAAATGGATAACTGGTGCCAGAGCCATGGCCTGAAGTTAAACGCCAAAAAATGCATAGTCATACCCTTTGGGAAAAACAAGGCTACCCCTAGCTACCATATAGGTGGCAATCCACTGAGCACAGAAAAAGTCATCAGAGATCTGGGGACCCAGGTTGACAGTAGCCTTTCGTTTGACACTCATGTTGCTAAAGTAGTTAGGAAAACCTTCTATATCACCCACCTGATCATGAAGGGATTCACATCTAGATCAAGGGAGGTCATCGTCACCCTGTACTCATCACTTATTAGACCTATGATTGAGTACAATGCCCCATTCGGAATGTATCTGACCAGACACCTGCTGCAGCTTGAAAGGCCCCAAAAGTTCCTCACCAAAAGGATAAAGGGTCTCAAAATATGTCTTATGCTGCCCGACTGAAAGAACTCCAGCTCTATTCAGTCTCATACCGCTTGCTCAGAGGTGACCTGTGCCTGACATATAAGGCCATGTCAAACCCAGATTTGATGAATATGCTTCACCTCAAAAATCTAGATCCCTCAGAACCACAAGGCGGAGACTTAAACCTTGACACGGTTATAAATAGAACGTGCTGGAGGGACAGATTCATCACCCAGAGACTCCCTATGCTGTGGAACAAAATCCCGGTACATGTGAGGCAGAGCACCTCTCTGGTCTTGTTCAAGAGGAATCTTGACCAATGGATGGGAGATTGCAGATATACCCCAGGGATTACTTCAGCGTCACTGCTTGACAGAGGCACAGCAAAATGATAGGCATAGTTTTTATTCAAACTAAAGGGGTGGCGAAAGCCACATAACTATGGGCTAGGCTTATAAATGCCCTTGGGCAGATAGCCTAGTATGAACCTATGAACCTATGAACCTATGAAATATGGACAGGGGAAAGGAAAAGAGATTTAATATGGTGTAATATCTATGCAAAGAAGAAAGCAAAACTAACAAATATAAAAAGAGCAGCATCAAAGATATTTGAAGAAAAATACAGGGAAAGGAATCCAGATAATGGAAAATTTCAAAATTCAAAAAATAAGAAGACTAAGAGGAAAAGTAGAAAAAGAGATTAGTAATGGACAAGTTAAAGAAATAGAAATTGAGGTTATGGAACAGCTGCAAAGAATAGGATTCCATGTAGAAAATCAAATACAGAAAGCACCACAACAGGATAAAGCAATGGATATCCAAATTAAGGGGAAACCAGTCAGAACAGGAAGCAATTGGTCAGGTGTCATATCAAGATATTTTGGAGCCTTCCACAGGAAACCAGTATAAACGTTCATTTGACGCTAGACAGCAAGGAAAGGAACAAGTGAAAACTCTGATGCAGTCAGTGTTGAGGAGTGACAGGCCAGTGAGTTCCCATATGACAGAACAATAGATGACACAGGATGAAATTGAAGAGAAAGTGCCATAGGAAGATGCTATAGAACTTTCAATAGAATGCCCACAGGAAACGGAAAATAAGGGATGTGCCCTCAGTGTGGAAGAAAATGAGTTGAGAATAGTTGCTTGATTTAATAGACAAAGACAGATATATCAAGATCAATGAGAGAAATAGACTCCAAAATATTAATAAAACCCCAAAAGTCAGAAGCTTGATAAAACAAATGAACACAGTAATTAGGACTGTCCATAGAGATCCATGCGATATAACAGAAGTAAACAGAATATATTACTGTGCTGCTAAATTAATAACTGATAAATTTCTACCACAGGAACACAGGATAGCGAGGGAAAAGAGGGGGCGAAAGCGAATACCATCATGGAAATATCGAATAGAGAAAACTATAAAATAGCTAAGACAAGATCAACAAAAATACCAAGAAAGATAGATGTGCTAAAAGCAATGCACAGTATTAGAATAGACCAGGATTTTTTATGCACTATTGGAGATGAACTAAAAATTTCAAAACCGGGGGAAAGACTTAGAAAATAAGAAGATAAATATAAGGGAAAAAGCACAAAATAAGCAATTTATTGATGACCCAAAAAGTTTTATAGAGAATTGGGAAATAAGGTAAAAGGACTGAAAGACCGCCAAAAAAAGAGGAAGTAGATACATTTTGGAGAAGTATTTATGAAGATCCTGTGGAGCATAAAGATGCTAAATGGATAGAAGTAGTAAAAGAAAGAATAAGAAGTTTAAAGGTACAGGATATGAAATGGGATGAAATAACAGCCAAAGAAATTGAAACAAAGTTGAAAAAAGCCTCTAACTGGAAAACCCCAGGCCCAGATGCAGTACCTAACTTAAAGTATTAACTTCTTTGCACAAGGCTTTAGCTATGAGTAAGGACAATTTATATGTGCACCCCGAACACACACTGCACTAGTTTACAACAGGAAAAACAATGATCTTTCTTAAGAGTGAACTTGCAAGCTACCCTAAAAATTATAGACCAATAATTTGTATTTCAATGACGTATAAACTATGCACTGGAATTGACGCCGGCAGAGTTTATAGTCATTTAGAAGAAAACTTGATTATGGCAGTAGAACAAAAGGGCAATAAAAGAAAGGCATATGGAACAAAGGATCATTTGTTGTTAAACAAAGTTATAGTGGAGAACTGTAAGAAGGGGAAGAATCTAAGTATGGCGTGGATTGACTACAAAAAAGCATTTGATAGTATCCCACATTCATGGATAAAAGAGTGCTTAAGAATGTATAAGATACACCCTACATTGATTGACTACATTACAGTAACCATGAAACAGTGGCAGACCACTTTGCAATTAAGCCATAATAAAGGACAGATTATTATCCCAGAGATAAAAATTCAAAGGGGGATATTCCAGGGTGACTCTGTCACCATTGCTCTTCTGCCTTACCATAAGTCCATTAAGCTGTTTACTTAACAGCTTAGGCCATGGCTACAATTTGGTTCCTAGAAAACAACAAAGTTTAATGACTTCTCATCTTCTCTTTGTTGATGATTTAAAACTGATCGGATGTGGAACTGAAAGCACAGCTTTTTCAGATGACATTGGAATGGCATTTGGTATTGATAAATGTGCAAAAGCAACCTTTAAAAAAGAAAAACTGCAGTACCAGGTAAACATCAGTTTGGGACAAGAATGTGACAAAAACTTGTGCAAGAGGGAGTGTATGAATACTTGGGAATTGATGAGGGATCAGCAATAAAACATGAACAAATGCGAATAAAACTCAGTAAGGAGTACTTTAGAAGACTTAATCCTGAAAGCAGCATTGACATCTAGGAACAAGATCCAAGCTATAAATCAATTTGCTTTTCCTGTCCTAATTTATAGTTTTGGAGTAACTGACTGTCCCAAAAAGTGTTGGATAGACTGGATATTAAGACAAGAAGGATGCTTCATGCTTACCAAATGATTTATAAAAATCAGTGTATACCAAGATTATATATTCCTCTTTCCAAAGGAGGGATGGCCCTCCTTGAAATTGATTACATGTATAGATCTGCAATCGTGGGACTCCACACATATTTACTGACCTCACAAGATCCAAATGTAGTGAAAGGTTTGAAACATGAGGAGAATAAATCGAAAATGACGTGTCTGCTTAATTAAGCAGAAACATATTGATATCAAGCAGGAATGGGAATCATACCAGAAGTGAATAAAAAACAGGCAGCAACTGAATGTGCCAAAAAAACAAAAGAAAGAATGTAAGGTGAAAGACCAGATGAGAAGGCAAGAAATGTGGAAAAAACATAAATATAGTTGCAAGTATAGAAAACTTCTGGAAGAGCCTGATGTTGATCAAGAATGAACGCAGGAATGGTTACGGAGAGGTAAATTCAAATCAAGAAATGAAAGGTTAATATTGGCAGCCCAAGATAGTGGACTACATACACACTGGTTTACAATGTCCATTGAACATGTGGGAGAAAAGGACATTTGTAGGTTTTGTAAAACAGAATTGGAAGCAGTCACACACCTTTTTGCTGGCTGCGATGCACTAATGGCAGAGGGACTGTATACTGAAAGGCGTAATAATGTGGCAAGATTGTTACACTAGAGATTGTGCAAACATTATCATATCGAAGTAGCTGAAAAACACTGGAAACATGAGCCACAAAGAATCCGAAAATTATGGTTTGTATCACATGGGATCACCCAATACCAACAGTTCAAAAGATACATGTTAGAAAACCGGATACAGTGGTCCAAGAAAAGAAGACAAAAGTAGCATTGATCATTGAAATCGTCACACCCAGTGACTACAGTGTCTTGTGTACAGAGACTCACAAAGTTATAGAATATCTGGATCTGCAGGTAGAAACGAGAGCCATGTGGAAGAAAGATACCCAGACAGTTCCAATAGTAGTAGGAGCAATGGGTCTTATAAAAAAATTATTTACAGTCGTATTTAGATATGTTACCAATTCATGTAACACCATACGAATTGCAGAAGGAGTCATTACTGGGCACATTACGGGTGCTTCGAAGAGCACTTTGGCTGACATTATAGAGTGAAACAATACTAATTTCATGAACTTTAATTGTACTTAGACATAGGAATGGTGTCCATTCCCGTCATGGTTTTAGAAACCCAAAAGACTTGGAGAAATTAAAAACGACACAAACCCATCCTTTATGCCTAAGGTGGTATCAGAACTTACTTTAAGCCAGGCTGTCTGCCTACCCCTCTTCTATTCAAATCCACAGAACATGGCAGAGCAAGTACTATACTCCTTGGATGTGCACAGGTAAATAAGGTACTATCTAGACAGAACAAAAACATCTAATGAGCAAAATTGCTGGTGGCTTTCACAGAAGGTAAACAAGGCAAGTCTGTCAACAAACAAACCATTTCAAAATAGATAACTGCATTAAGTTCTCTTATTCACACCAAGGAAAGGACTTGCCTGGGCATATTAAAGCCTACTCCATCAGACTTGGGGTGACTTCCCACTGCTTTCGTCAAAGGAGTCCCCACCCAGGCCATCCTTGAGGCAGTCGCAGGGAACTTCGTGCACATTTTTGCAATGCACTGTAACCTATACAATGTCTCCAGTGCTACAGCAGATTTTGCTACTGCCATCTTGCAAAATCTTATTTCCCAAGGACGTACAGATGATCCACCACCCAACTTTTAATTTTGGGAGTCCTCCCAAGAATCATTAATGCAACATTGACTACTAAGAGCAAAGTACAGTTGTGGACTTCCAAGATGGCTGCACATTGAGTATCATCTTATTTTTAGGTCTCCCATTGTGAAAGCAGAAACTCAGCAAAGAAGGCCTCTATGACTTGTGTTAATGGGTAAATTAAAGTAACTGTCTATTAAGTACACTGCCTGGATGAAAGGAATAGAGAGATACAGAAAATGTGGGAAAAAATCAGCTACAAAAAGTGAGGAAGAAACACTGACTGGGGAAAGTTTTGCAGCTGTTCAGGAAAAAGCAGTGCACCCTTCAGACATGACTTCCAATAACATACAGGAAGGTACAAGACAACCGCATATAGACCTGGTTAAAATAAACAAAACACTGATGGAGTATATCAACACAAACAACAAAAGGCTGGAAAAAATGGAAGAAGCTTTAAACCTATTCAGGCGAGATGGTAAAGCTGCAAAAATCAGAGGTCGAAATAAAGAAAAGGCTGGCTGAATATGAGAATGCTCAGAAAAAGATGTTTCAAAAAATAGTAGAATTAGAGGACAGAGTTTGAGGTTTTCAGCTATATCAGAGAAGCTGGAAGGAACAGACTGCATTAATTTTATGAAAGCACAAATAAGCAACTGGACTGGTATTCCACATCACGAGTTTAGTTGTAAGGGCACATCGTGTGTCTGCTCCAAACATGGCTATAAGAAAGCAACCTAGACATTTAATAGTAAATATGCAGTCCTACCAGCAGAAAGAATTGATTCTGAGAAAATTGTGGCAGAAGGACAAAGTACTAAAAGTGGGAGACAATGGAGTGTTTGTGGAAAATTGTACACCAGGCAGAAGAGGAGCAAATTTATTCCACTATTCAGGGAATGTTGAGATGCAAGTGTGAGATTCAAACTGCTGTACCCAGCTGTCTTCATGGTGTTCTTCTCTGGGGGGACAAAGTCATTTTTTTGATGAAGTACACGCTAAGGAGGAAATACAAATGTCTGTCCAAGAAAAAGTAAGTTGTTAAACAGAAGGAGATTCTGCATCTGATATTGTTAATCCTCGTTCATTCCTTACACATGGGTATCCGTTCCGAGCTCGGAACCAAGCCAGCTATTTTACAAGCTCGCGTCAGCTTCAAACTCTTGAGCTAAACTCTTACCTACAATTCCCCTCTCCCTGTTACCTCAGATTTCGTTTGCCGCGTTGCCATTCGATCATGTCAAGCTACTTCTCTTGAGCTAAGTACATTCAGTTGTTGTTTAATAGTTTTACAGATTACTTTTCTGTCAGGAAAGTTCATATTTTATTGTCTCTTACCCTATCGTATCTAGCGTTAATAATTTCTTCAGGTTTTTCTGCCTTTTTCTTTGCCACTTTTGCCGCAAGGTTTTCTCTCCTACCATCATATATTATTTCCTTTTATCTACCTTTGACTTAACCTGCATTGTTGTCTCAGTTCTTTCAATTTGCACTGTTTGTGACTTTTTCCTCAGTGCTACTTTCTGTTACAACCTCCATGCTGTAATACACGTTACCATTATTGATTTATTTTTTTCCGTACTAGGAAAATTGCTATTTTTACTAGAACATTAGATTTTATTTGTTATTTTTTATTTGTTTGTACTTGTATTATTGTATTGGACCATGTCTTGGAGCTCATCTCCCCGGGCCTCTACCGAAAATGGACCTATATCCAGTTAGACTAGCCCGGTCAACAAATGTAAAATAAAAATAAATAAAAAATAAATCATTGGTAATCCCTTTCCCTTTTCTCTCATACCTTCGGGTACTCTCTTGTACCATTGCCGGTACCTTCTCTATTAATTAATTTGCTGTCATGGCAGATAAGAAAGGTAGTCCAAGGTTTAAGCGGTGTTCTGATTGTGGACACAAACTCCTACTTCTGATGCACACTCTTTATGTATTTATTGTTTGGGAGCTTCCCATTTGTCTGTTGACCCACCCTGTACTATTTGTGAGAAATTTTCTAATAGAACCTTGTTGGAAAGGAAAAACAAGCTGTTACTGAAGGGACTTCTAAAATCTCCCTTTTCAGAGGCTATTTCTGGGTCGGAGGTCTCAACCCCTTCTAGAGCCCGTAAGAAAACTTTGGATGTTCCTACTAAGGCTAAATATTTGCCTTCGTCCCCGGCTGGGGACTCCCGCCAACCAAAACCTAAAAAGGCTAAAGTTTATGCTCCGGAGCTCTCTGTCAGCCCCAGTGCTTTAGGTGCCTAGACGTTTGGCACCGCGGGCTTTGGCTCTGTGAGTGATTTTGGCTCTGTCTTCTCCTGCAGCCTCTTATATATCGGCACCATGGGGCTCCTCATTTCAGACTATTACCACTGTATCGGCACCGATCAGTCGGCACAGACCATGACCGCGTCGGCTCTGAGATCTTCCTCGGAACCGACGCCTTTATTGTTGACTCCAGTTTTGTCGGTTCCATCTTCTGCACCGACATCCACTTAAGCACCGATCCCTGTGTTGGTGCAGACCATGACCTCGGCACTGATGACTTCTTCGGTGCAGACAACAGTAGTCCAGTCTCTCTCGGCACTGCTGTCCTCTGTGCGGTCAGGTGAGATGGGCACTGAGTCTGCCTCTTCTGTGGACAGGCCTGTTTCTCTCAGTCTCTGTGAGGTCCACTAGAAGGCTTTCCGAACATGATGTGTTGCTTCTTGTAGACCAGGTACTCTTGACCAGACGTATCCCACCCCTCAGGAACCATCCTTCCTTGGGAGGTGATCACCTATCTCCAAAGACCCCTTCTTATTCTCCTCCTTCATTGCCTTTGAAGTCTATGGATATAGCACAGTCTTTCTGGTCTGTGGTTCCCTTTATGGATCTCGCTAAGGAACTGCAGTTGCCTTCATGGCAGGAAAGTTTTGCTACGGCCCAGGATGTTAGTTGTGACACGCATGGTTTGCTGCTTCACAGCCATCCAGGGACTCTGAGTTGGCAGGCTGAGCCACTTAGGGGAGGGGTGACCCCTGTCCTAGACATGCACTCCTCTTCTGGTGGACCAGCCTTCCAACTGATGGAGAAGGCTGCTGCTGGCGATTCCGGACTGTCTATACCTCTGCCCTCCTCTGGTACATTGATTTCACAAGTCGCACCTAGCAGACACCGGATGCAGGGGCCGCAGGACATATTCCTTCAGGAATACCCTTTTCTGCTGTCTTCTCCAGCTGAGGAGGTCCACTGGAAAAGTACGTGTAAGAGGAAGCACATGGACTCCACAGAGGAGTCCCTCACCGAAGACACAGATTTCGATGAGGGGGGAAGGATCCCCTTGGTCACCCTCTGAGGTATCCTTTAGTGATATCCTCGAAATCCTGAAACAGAGAGGTGACTGGCAGTCCTCTAATCCGACCTCTGAGGAATCTGTGTTCCTGCAGGCCTTTCGTGCCTGGCCCCTTACCTCCTGGGTTACTCCACCTGCCGATGAACTTGTCGGCCTCATCGTGCTGCATGCTTGGAAGGCTCCAAATACCGTCAAAGCTATTCCCCGGCGGCCAGATAAGATCTTGTCCCCTCCTGCTTTGGATCCCCATTGGTCCAAAGGTCTTCCTGTGGATGCTTTGGTGGTGGTGGCCGCAACAAAAAAGGATCTGGCAGAAGAAGAAAGCCAGACTGTCCATCCGCTTAACAGAGAGTCCCGGGCCCTGGACAGGATAGGGAAGCGCACCTTTGCTTCAGCGAACTTTGCTATCAGGTCCCTGAATTATATGGCACATTTTACCAGGCTTCAGAGGGATCTGGTTTCTGAGCTCTCTGAAACCTTGGCTGGTGCCGTGTCTGATGAAGTCTGTGAAAGTGTCCTCTCAGCTGGCCACCATTGAATCCATATCTAACTCTTCTATGCGATATCTCGCGCATCAGAAGGAGCAGCTAGAGCAGTGGGTTCAGCTGCGGTCTTGAGATGACATGCCTGGATACTCTTGTGCAACTTTGCAGAACCCTTTAAGTCTTCCTTTCTCAATGCCCCCATTGAGGCCTCCTCGTTGTTTAGGCCCAAAGTTAAAAGCACACTGGCCAGATGTGAACAGGACGGTAAGACCCTTTCTGCCGTAGGTGTCCGTTATTCTTCCCCTCAACGTGCTTTCTACCGAAACCAAAAGAGTAGGAAGATATGGTTCAAGAAATCTCAGGGTCCTTTCCGTGACGCACAGGCCAAGTTCTCCCCCAGAGGCAGAGGGGGAAACTCACAGGGAAGACCCTCCTTTCAGGGCAGAGGGGTTCCGCGTAACCAGGGTTCCAGGGATTTTTTCCCTGATCAGTCCTACCAGCGCTCCAGAAGAGCGGCCCAACTCCTTTCCTCTGGAGGTGGTTGGGGGACGTTTCTCCTTGTACCCTTCTGCCTGGCTAACCATCACCACTGATTCTTGGGTACAAAGTATTATAACCAGAGGTTATCCTATCCCCTTCGATCTTTGTCCTGTCCCTTCAAAAAATCTTCTCAACGTTCCACCCAGTCAAAGGGAAGAAGCAGCACTAGAGAGAGAGAAGCTGCTAAGAGTCATCCAAATAGTCCCTCCAGACCAGATAGGATCTGGATTCTACTATTTTTGGTGCTAAAAAAAAAACGGGGACTGGAGACCAATTTTGGATCTCAGTGTATTGAGCAAGTTTGTGAGGGTACAAACATTCCGGATGGTCACAATACAGTCTATCCTCTCGCTTTTGGAAAAAGACGATTGGATGTTCTGTATAGATCTCCAAGATGCGTACTACCACATAAAGGTGGACAGGCCATCAAGAAGATTTCTTCACTTCCGTGCGGGAGCCAGTCACTACCAGTTCAGAGTACTGCCCTTCGGACTCCCTACAGCCCCCAGAGTGTTCACAAAGTGCATGTCAGTTGTCACAGTTCACTTGCAACTTCAAGGATTCTAGGTGTTTCCATACCTAGATGACTGGCTCATTTCCACCCCCAACAGACATCTACTGGAAAAAACCCTGGCATACTCTCTCCTCGCTGCTCAAAGGCTAGGCATAAACTGGCAAAAATCCAATCTCACCCCATCTCAGTCGACAGAATTCATAGGGGTTATCTTGGACACAAAAAACTGCTGAGCTGCTATTCCAGAGCACAGAGTTATAAGGATAAAGCAACAACTAATTCCAATCCTTTCAAAGGAAAAATCCACGGCTCACTCGGTTTTATAGCTGTTGGGTTCCATGGCAGCCTCCCTCACCATTGTTCCCCTGGCCAGGTTTCACATGAGGCTTCTACAATGGATACTGCTCACCCAATGGTATCCTTTTCAGCATGCTCTTTCAGCCATGATTCGAGTAACCCACAGGTGCAAACAGGATTTAAATTGGTGGACGACACACATTCTCTCACAATGGTCTCGCCCCTTCTCCCCCCAGCAACCCAAGGCCACAGTGACCACGGACGCCTCCCTGATGGGGTGGGCGGGCTGTTTCAGGGACAGACAGTCCAAGGCACTTGGTCCGAACTGGAGGCCCATCTGCATATAAATGTTCTAGAGCTGAGGGCGGTGCTTCTGGCATTGCAAGCATTCCATTCCCTGCTACCACCTGGGACAATTGCGATTCAATCAGACAACATGACGGTGGTATGGTACATCAACAAGCAAGGTGGAACCAGATCTTACCCCCTTTGTCGAGAGGCCATGAGGATATGGCAATGGGCGATGGCTATCAACCGGTTTCTTCTAGCAACGCACATTCCCGGGAGTTCAACGTGATAGCAGACAGACTCGGCAGGTGCTTTCTTCAACCTCACGAGTGGTTCCTGAACCCCTTGATAGCGGTGGAGATCTTCTACCGCTGGGGCCGTCCTTGCTGCGACCTCTTTGCATCCCCGACCAACTACAAATGCAGCAACTACTTCGCCCTGATTCCCCCTCCGGGACAGTCACCCAGGGATGCTCTAGTCCACGATTGGCCCTCGGGTCTTCTTTACGCATTCCACCCTTTCCCCTCATTCCCCAGTTTCTGAAGAAAGCCCGTCAGTTGAAGAGCAAGGTGATCCTCATAGCACCATATTGGCCTCGATAGATTTGGTTCCCCTTCCTTTGGCCTCACCTACTAGATCAACCATGGATTCTCCATCCAACCCCGGAAGTTAATCTCACATCCACATAACCTGACTCATCCCAACTTGAACAACCTGAAGCTCACGGCTTGGCTACTCCAATTCTCTTGATTGCCAGGCAGAATGATCTTTCTTTACCTGTACGTGATATTCTCATTGTTCTCATAAGTCTTCCACTAGGATTACTTATCTGAGCAAGTGGAAAAGATTTACCTGTTGGCTGAAAGATAAACAAGTAAATTCCTTTTCAGCACCAGGTTGGTAATACTAGACTATCTGGCCGACATGTTTCAGTCTGCCTCTACCATTAGAGTTAATTTGGCTGCAATTTCTAATTTTCATGAGGGTATCCCAAGATTCCCCTCTTAAGTCCCATAAATTGTGCAAGACCTTCATAAAAGGTGTGAGTCATCTGAAGCCACCATTTAGAGAACCTATTCAGCCATGGGATTTATCATTAGTTCTACAAGCTCAATGTCACCTTTAGAACCAGCCTCTTCTTGTGACCTCAAGTATTTGTCATGGAAAACTTTGTTTTTGGTCGCCATTACTTCTGCCAGATGTATTTCGGAGCTTCAGGCCTTATGTATCAAGAGCCATTCTTGATTTTTCATAGAGATAGTGCGTCACTGAGAACTAATCCATCATTTCTGCCTAAAGTGATCTCTGACATGTCCATTAATCAAGCCATTGAATTGCCAGTTTTCTTTCCCAATCATTCAAACAGAGGAGACTATTGCCTACATACCCTAGATATACACAGGCAAATCCGTTTTTACTTAAACAGGACTAAACCTTTTCGTAAATCTGACCAGTTATTTTGGCCTTTTCTGGACCTAGATTAGGATCTGCTGTTGCTAAGGTCACATTAGCTAGATGGTTGAAGGACTATGTGACCTTTATTTATACACAATGTAATATCTTGTTGCCTACTACCATGAAAGCTCATTCAGCAAGGTTGGTGGCAGCTTCTGCTGCCTTCCATGCCAGAGCTTCTTTACATGACATCTGTGCAGCTGCAACTTGGGTTACGCCTCATACCTTCATCAATCGTTGCAAATTGGATTTGGCCTCCAGGGGAAGAGCATCTTTCGGTTCTATGGTGCTCAGGAATGTCCTTCTATGAGAGCCTCCCAGGAATAGAGGTAGCTGGGGACTCTGTCCCATGCGTAAGGAATGAACGAGGATTAACAATATCAGATAAAGAAGTTATGTCTTACCATAACATTCCATCTGTATTGTTGATCCTCGTTCAGTCATTACAATCCTCCCTCCTTCCCCCTCCTGTGGTTTCTGGTGGATCTCACCATCCGGTTCTCTTAGGTTATTTGACCAGAGGTAGCCTCTACCTTCTTTGACTTGCAAACTCATTCTGAGGTAACAGGGAGAGGGGGATTATGGGTAAGAGTTTAGCTTGAGAGTTTGAAGTTGAAGCGAGCTCGGAAAATGGCCAGCTCAGTTCCGAGCTCGGAACCGATACCCATGCGTAATGACTGAACGAGGATCAACAATGCAGATGGAACGTTATTGTAAGACATAACTTCTTTTTCTTGTTCTTCTGGTAATAAAGGCCACAGAAGGGGGCTGTATCTGTGAAACCTTTACAAAATTTTCAATGGAAAATGTAGGAGAGAAGGAAGTTAGCATGAGAGTTGACTAGAAGAATCGAGAGTACATTGGAAATGAAGCAGAGGCAGGATTTCAGAGATGGACAGTACTTAAACCAGTAATTTAATATGGGATTACAATGTCATAATTATATTTGTGAAGTGTGATGGAACAAAAAAAATCAGGCAATATTGGACTTTTTCAGAATTTGTTGGCCTTGTGGGGGACTGTAAAGTATATGCTTTTCTCATTTTTGCATGGGGAAATGACTGGATTAAAGACCTTAGACTGATTTAGTAATAAGTTTTAAGAGACACCAAGTAAATGAAAAAGAATATAGAGTATTATGAGGCTTTTTTTCTAGCAAATATATGTATGCTCAGTAACAATTCTGCAGCTGGTCTTCATGTTTCCAATGAAATGATCAGCTAGAGAAACTGGCTGCCTGGTTCTCATCTCTGATCTCTCCATGGAGACAATCTGATAGAGAAACTGACTATAGTCTGGTGGAGAGGGATTGGCTTGGAAATAATGTTCTCTATTATTTATTTATATATTTATTGACATTTGTAGATCAGGAAAGTCCACTGGGCTTGAGACCCATTTTCAGTGGAGGCCCGGGGAGAAAAGCTCCAAGTTGCATGAAAATCATTGCATGAATTTGTAAGGAAACAATTTCTTATACAGCAAGTGAAATAATACAGAAAACTATCTAAACAGGCACATATGTTGTAAAAAGGCACAATACAGTAAAAATGGAACATTAGCATGTAGGAAAATTATACAGTTAATATTTAACAGTACAGCTAAATATTTTTGGGGGTGGGTAGGAAGAGGCAAAGCTAAGTGTAGTGGAAAGGTATAATTAGAGAGTTAAAGGTAGGATAGATATAGTTAGGAACGTATAGCTAGGTGGTGGGAATATGTAGATTATAGGTGGCATGTATTTAATGGTAGTATTAAAAGTAGAAAGTGACAGATAAGAGAAAATGTGATAAGATAGTTGTATAGATGTGTGGACTAGGATACTAAAGATTAGGGATAACTCATAAGGTGTAATAGTATGACAAGTACATAAGTATATTTGCTATGTGAAACAATTTTGCTAGATAAAGGAGGCTGTAGATATGTGTTGCTTTCCCAAAGTGTAGATAATGTTCTCTAAAAGCACTCAGGAGGTTTTCCCAAGGTAATTAATGTTCTCTGAAAACATTCAGGGTTTTCCCAGCTGGGAGAGCTGTAAAGATAAGACAAAACCAATTAGCACTTAGTAGAAGCACAGGCTGCACCACGTGTCTTAGCATAGATCTTTCTTTTAGTTTAACTCAAGTCTGTGAGTGTGCCTTTCATTTTGGGACTTTTGTTCTTGTTTGGAGGGTAAAACTTCAATATTTGAAGGTGTACGTAGTTTTGAGCATTAGTATTAAGTTACAGGTTTTAGAGGGTATTGGGTGTGTGTTTTTTTCTTTGAGGGCTTTCAGTAAAACAAAGTGTTTTATAAGATATGACATAGACTCAATGGATATGACAAGAATCAACTGTATAAAAAAGTTCAACCTGCCAAACAGTGTATGCATGTAACACAATAGCTGGAACTAGACATTTAACAAAAAGGTGTTATACATGAAAGTTTTTAATATAGTGATTATTTCTTTAATGTCTTTAAAAGTAAATGGCCTCACAGTTCAATACAAACAAGAACGAGTAGTGAGCTATATTAAAAACTGTAGAGTGCAAATAGCTATGTTACAGGGGACACACTTAGAACTAAATTTGAATTTGATAAAGAAAGGTTTTCAGGATGGTTATTCAGCAGAATAGCTGGGCCAGAAGAGTACTTACATTAATTGGAAGAGGAGCTCCAGTAGTGATAGAAGATAAAAAAGATAATGACAGATTTGTAGTGCTAACGGGCTACTGGCGATGGAGGAGGATTACACTGGCATGTATTTACATTCCACCTAAAACTGCTGTAGTAGAACTTAAGAAAATTCTGGGAGAAATAATCAGTTTTCAGCAAGGAATGTTACTTGTAGGTGAGGACTGGTATTTGATTTGCAACAGTGAAGATGTGTCTGGGGTCTCAGAAGGGAAAATGTAACAAAGGAGGGTAGATTTTTGAAGAAATGTATGAAAATATTTGGTGTGGAAGATGTGAATTCAGTACTAGGAGTTCGGAGTGAATTTACATGTTATTCCCCAAGATATAATAACCGGGCTAGGCTAGACAGAATTTACATTTCACAGGAACGTGCTTTTAATTGAAGGTCTTGATATCCACCCTGTAAGTATTTCAGATTATGCACCAATAATGGCTAAAATAAAAACACAGGGTACTGAAATAAAAATGAGACATTGGTGCTTTCCCACCTATCTGTTGAAAAAAGAGGAATTTAAGGAATGGGTAGTGGAGATTATTCAGGAGCTGTTAGAGAGGATAGACATGTCTTCTGAAAATGTAGCTGTAGAGTTTAAAATTAGGGTGGAAATAAAAGAAAAGGGGCTATGGTTAAGAAGTAAGAGTTATTTAGAGCGTCTGACAAATTTGTTAAAGTATTGCAAAATAGGGGGAATCTCACAGAACAAAAAGCGGATCAGCTGCAGAATGCTAGGCAGGAAATGCGGGATTACCTCAATAATATGCATGAGCTTAGAAAGGTTGCTGTTAAGCAATTATTTTTTGATAACACTAGAACTCAAAAACTTTTAGCACAACGACTCGGGCAACAGAAAGTAGAAGGGGCTGTTGCCAAACTTAAGGAGCCTATAACAAAGAAGGTAACGAGATCCTGTTACAGATATTACATATATTTCGGAAAGTCTGTGAGAGTCTCTATAAAATGGAGAAATATAAAAATCAAGAAAAGATACAAATGAAATTGTTTATGGAAGAATTAAATATGCAAAGGTTAGAGGTTAATGAGGCTCCGTTATTAACAGGATAGGAGGAGATGAGATCAAAATTGTGATGTATAACCAATCTACAGGAAAGTCCCCAGGAATTAGACGGTATTCCTGTGAAAGTTTGAAGCTAGGAGGAAAACTGATAAAGGTCTGGAAGGTTTTTTTTAACAGTATCTTAACAAGTGGAGAAGTACCATCATCCAAGGAGAACGGAGTGGTAACTGTAACACCTAAATAGGGTAAGGGTCCATCAAATCAAGCTTCATATAGGCTCATTTCAGTACTAAACCATGATTAGAAAGTGTTCATGTGTATGATTAATGCTAAAGCTGATAGATATGGATCAGTGTGGCTTTTTGGAGGGGAGGCAAACATTTGACAACATTAACAGAACATTAATGATCCAGAAGGAAGCAGAATTTAAGAAAATGCCATTGTTCGTGGGTCTTGATACAGAGTAAGCTAGGACTTTATGAGCAAGGTAATGGAAGCATTTGTCTTTCCAGAAAAAAATGCAAGTTTGATTAGGAGAATATATGAGGGATTGGAGAGGAAAATTAAAGTGGGTGGTGTCTTCTCTGATAATTTCTGTTTGAGCAGAGGAACCAGGCAGGGGTGTCCTCTTTCCCGTTTATTATTTGCATTTTATTTAGAACCACTGGCAAAGAAAATAAGGTGCTCAGAAATTCAAGGCTATAGTTAGTATGGTAGTCAAGAATTTCATTTTGTACCTGACAAAACCAGAAACAGACATTACAGTGCCATGCAACATTTTGAGACAGTTTTGGACCTTTTGGGGATACAAAATTATTGAAGCTAAAACAAAAGCAGTACCTGTAAAGTATGTACCCACACGTGAACTGGTTCAGAAATACCCATATTTATGGGGACATGATAAAATGAAATATTTAGGAGTATGGGTTAAAAATGATTCTAGTGTAGCTGATAATTTTATGTGGGAAGAGAGTAAACAAAAGATGATACAAAAAATGCGAAAATGGAAGCTTTGCTATATGGATAGTAAAATAAAAGCAGTTAAAATGTTTGTAGTCCCCTTAGTCTTATACACAGGTCAGGCATATTTTTATCAATCAGAAGAAAAGTTACGGGTAGTAATTAATAAAGGGCTAAAGTAGTTTATCTGGGAGGGGAAGACAGCAAGAGTCAGGTGAGATGAGATGATTCTTCTAGTAGAATAGGCCGGATTGGGATTACTCAATTTGAAGGGGTATTTCAGAGCCACGCAGTAAATACTCCTGTACATAGCAGAAGCAGAAAACAATAATTCATAGTGAAAGGGATGATGAAGCATGGGGGAAGCTCAAGAAACAAGGAGAAACTGGGATTTTGGATGCAGGTCTTTAAAGAGAATAAAAGTAATCATGTAGAATATTAATTCCATAAAGTAGCAGAAAATATTCTAAGAACTTAACCAACACGGGAATGGAGAAAGGAGATTCTGCCGATAGGGATGACCGCAATTAGGAATACAGACAATAGGCAAGAGGAGGCCAGAATTTATTGGAGAAAATTAGCAAAGGAACCCAAGGTATTGGGAGCAAATAACTAGAGAAGGAAGGATTATAGAATGGGAAGACCCTAAGAATTTACCTGGACTGCAGGTTAGAGATTGCCTTCCCTATCAGGGATGGATATCGGAGTATAGGCAAAGAGAAAGGTATAGGGAGGGTCCTTAACAAAAGACCAGCACTGGTAGAGTTTTTAATAGAATCTAGAAAAGAAGCTGCCATTAAAAAAGGAATAATTAGTAGACCAGATAAATATTGCATATAACTAAGAATCAATCAGAGGAGGTTAGAAAGGATTGGGAAGAGAAACTGGGTAAGCAATTCACAAAATAAAAAATGAGATGATATATGTTTGCTTCCCAAATATGCAACAAAATCTAGAAGAATTAAGGTTTTTGCCTGGAAATTTTTACGTAGATATTTTTATACCTGAAGTAGACTCCAGAGAATTTTTCCTAAGGCAAACAGTAAATGTTGGAGGTGGAAAGAGATAATTGGGGACATATTTTCTGGAAGTGCATTGAGTTGGCGGACTTAAAGGATTCTTGCAGGATGCACTGTCAGAGATGTTGGGTGGTCAGAGTGGCCTGACAAAGGTGGTGATTTTTCTGAGCTTTGATACAGAATCGGAATTGCGTAGACATGGTAAGGCCTCATTGTCTCTTAATGGTGGCTGCCAAAAAAGCAATTACTAGAAAATGGAAATCAAAATCTAAACCAACTATACTGGAAGCAGGGAGTATAGTAACAGAGGTAAAGAAAATGGAAATGAGATGATTAGAAAAGGGTAGGAGCAAACTACATGGGGAAAAAATAAGAATTGTGGGAACAATACATACAAGGGTCTAATTGAGGGCTAAAAGGCGGCAGGACTTAAATGAGCTATGTAATTTTTGAGTGAGAAAGATTTGGTAGATAAGTGGTGTATAATGTTTTTAACTGGAAGTGTATCTGTATGGTTTGTGATGTAAAATGCTTGCAGCTGGGATTTTGTCGGAGTGGTTTTCATTTATATAAATGTATGATTTCCTGTGTAGTGAGTGATGATTTAATAAAGATGTTTCTTGTTTTAAAAAAAAAAGCAGGAATTGAATAATTTATGTAATATTGCTTAGATTATATGATATATAGCAGTATATGTGAAGTATAATGTTTGGTATGTTAATATAGTTTGATTACTTTTATATGAATGTAAATTTGCCTGTCACAAGTGATTATTCAATAAAGGTGTTTGGATACTCCTTCCCTCTAGCACCTCTAGATCACTTGTCTCCCCCTTGCTTGAGGGCAAGGGGTAGAGAAGTTTTTTTTCTACAGATAGTCTTATTTCCATCATTCCCCCTCTGCTTCCTATATTTTTTCCTCCTCCTCACTTAAATTTAGACAGCTGGGAGAGATTGTGCTGTCCTCAAGTATCAGACTGCTCATTCACTGCGTTGAAAGACATGAAGATGGCTCCAAAGTACACCCCTCTTATGCATTAATGTTTAGACATTGGTCTTGGGAAGTCCGTCAGCTAGGGATGGTGTAAATAGTTTGGAAATCAGGTTGGTCATGGGCTTCTGCATGCAGGTAGACCCAAGAAACAGTACTACAACATTGAGCTACTCACACATCTACAAATATGGTAAGTGGAACGCAACTGTACTTTCCTATGACTTCACCATGGCTTGGAGATGTATAGTAAGACGACCAGTAGAACCATGAATGTGGTTTCTTTTGGCCTTTGAGCTCTTTGAATGTTCATCATAGCAATCGTTGCTGCTATCCTTAGCTTGTATGGATTATATCCTTCCAAGTATATAACAGCTGGCCACTTTCCAGACTTTCTGGGCACCTTGTACCAGTAGCACGAACTGAGCTGTTGTGCACCAAGCCCTTCAGAGCTTTCCTACTATTGAAGAGAATGTTGCTGTGCAGGCTTTTGAGGATCACTGCTTGGCTTGTTCTGCTTTTTGGCTGGGCAGGTTTGTTCCCTGTGGAGGAAACTCTTCCACATTGTTGTTTTATTGTACTTTCCTGTTTGGGAAAGTTGTTTTTAAGCTAGGAGTCTGTGTTTTATTGGAATATCACAAGACTTAACTGTGCTTTTAAATAGGAGCTTACTTTTTTCTTTTTAGTTTAAACATTGTTTAAAGTAATTGAAAAAAAATTTTTTTCTATGGAGAAATTGTTTTTAAGTGCTTTTTACTGTGTTTCTATGTGAAAAAGTGACTTTTAAAGACTTAATATTTTTACTAGATTTTGCTGCTTGTTTTCCCTGGAAAAGACACAATTTTTGGTTCGACTATCCCATGATCAGTATTTCTTTCAGCCACAAAAAGAAAAAGTTAAGTATTTGGCCTTTGCCACAATAGCAGGCTAGCAGTTTGCCTCAGCCATAGGTGGGTGACTTGCGTGTGGCCATAGCTTGTTCTTCACACCACTCATTTTTTTATGTCTGATCCCTCTGGTGTAGCACCTTCATCCACTATGGATCGGGATTAACTACGTCTTTTGTGGCTGTTGGGGTCCTGTCAGTGGGCAAGGAAGAGCCACTCTTCTCACCCCTGGGAGATGGAATAAGGAAAACTTCCTGTTTGATCAAAATGTTATGCCCGTCTCCTGGGAAACTGCTGCTATTATTAACAGAGTTGACCACATTTTTCCTTTCAAAAAGAAACAGAAAAACTAAACATGCATCTTCTCCTCCTTACATTTCCTTAGACAGGAGTAGTTTACTAGGTCTGACTCTGGATTTAATTCTAGATGTCGATTCTTATAAATTGGTTTCTGGTAAAAGAAAGGGGGATACCTCTCTTCCTGAAGAGATTCAAAATTCTGAATCTGGAAAGGAAGATAAAGGGACAGAAGATTCAAGGTTTTTTCCTCACTTTTCTCATTCAGACTCTGAGGAGAACTCCAATGTTCTTCATTAGCAATGTTGCAGTACTTATCTTAGGGGCTTCCTGCCATGCAGGAGCTTGTGATCACTGATTTCCAGAGTGTTAGCATCATCCCAAGCCAATGGTTGTTTTATGATCATTGTCCAGACGTCAGGGTATAAGAAAGGCGTCTATTGGCGCTATCTTCAGTTCTTTTTAGCCGTACAGTCCGATGCACTTCACATGTGTTTATACTCTCACAGTCCATTGGTCAGTTTGTGTACAGTCCATTGGTCAGTTTGTGTTTCCAGAGATTCTTTGTTTTCCAGACAAATAAGTACCCCGTTGGAGAATTTATTTTCTTTTATTAATGTTCAAAGAGTTAACTGTTTGTCTTTTGGGGAAACAAATCCCACTTACAGCAGCAGGCTTGGGGGATTGGTCCAGGACATCTACTTCGATACCTTATCTTAAGGAGGTGTTCTCTATTTTATGGAGGCAAGAAAGCCAAACGCCAGGAAATCACATATGGCTAAATGGAAAAGATTCTTCATATGGTGTCATGGCCAAGAGACTCTTCCAGCTCAAGCAGACATTAATTCAGTATTGTTTTACCTGTTAGAGCCGGATCTTTCTTGCTCCAGCATAAAGGTTCATGCTTAGGCAGTTTCAGCTTACTTGTAGACGAATATGCCACTTTTCTCTTACCCGCACATGAAACTGTTTCTGAGAGGGGTGATAAATTATGGCCTCCGTAGAGTGACCCTATCCCTGCATGGGACTAGCATTGTTTTGGAAAAGCTAACCCTACTGCCCATGCTAGTGATTTAAGTGCAAGAGCACTGAGGTTCCCCCAAAAAAAAAAATAATACTATGAGCTGTTAAAGAAGAAATTTCATGCATTACTTCAGTTCTGTCATCTTTGGAGGATGTGTTTGTCACTGCTTCCAACTTTCCTGATAGCCTGCTGTCCCTAAAAAGGCAAATAGAATGTATAAAGTTCCTCAGTCTTTCAAGTTTTTATACACTCTTTCCAAACCTGACCCAGCAGTTCTAGCTGTAGTTAATCCTGCTGCTAATAAACATTTGGTTAATCCCAATCGTACTCTTTCTGATAAGGAAGGAATGATTACTGATAAATGTGGGGGGAAAGGCAACTTAGATTTTTGGAATTTTGAATTTTCAAGCTCAGATGTTAGTGTATTCTGACTAATTGTGAAAGTAAGAGTAATGTTTTGTCTGCAATTTATTTTTGTGAGGAAAAATCTGCTTTAAATAATTTAGTCTCTTCAGTTTTATAAGTCACAACTCATTGTTTTCAGTGTGCGAATGATTCAGTTGATACTTCTTCCAGTGCTATGGCCGCTCGTACTGTTTTGAGGAGATTTGCCTGACTGCATTTTCAGAACCTTCCATATGATGTGAAAATGAGATTCTAAATTCTCCTTTGAATATAGATTGTTTTTTAGTTCCTCTGCTACAGAGGTTATTTCAAAATTTGATGAAAGAGGTATGTTGATTCAAGGAATCTCTTAAGATTTTTTTCAGCCCTCCTTTTCCAAAATTTCTACTGGATTCTGTAACCCATTATCCAGCTTTGACAAAAAATAAAACAAACAGTCTCAACAAAATGTGGGTAAATAAATGTTTAAGTAGAAGTGCCCGAGTGTTCCAAAAAGAATTCAGGACCCCCCAAACCCAAGGACAGTCCAAAAAATCAGAATAACTATTTAAGGGACTTTGTGACCCCCCCCCCCCAGGCAGTTCCTTTTCCTTTGGGAAAGTCTTAATCTCTGCTTTTCTCTTTGGCAAGACACAGTCTCAGACAAAAGAGTTCTGAAGATCATTCATTAAGGTTACAGATGGTAGTGGGAGGAAATCCCTCCTTTCTTGGGTGATTCCTCATCCACCCAGACCAGAATCCTTTATCCCCCCCCCCCCCATCTTTCAACATTTTCTGTCCCGGGGAATGATAGAACCAGTTCCTTCTTCCCAGGTTGGGAAAGGTTTTTATTCAAGGATGTTATAGTGCAAAAGAAAGAAAATGCTTGGAGACCAGTTCTGGATCTTCCTTTCCTAAACCTGTTTGTATTAGTGCCAAAGTTCAAAATATAGCCACTTCACAACCTGTTACCTTTTCATTTTCTTTTAAGTTTCCTGATAATACTAGATTTAAAAGATGCTTATCACATCCCTATTGATTCAGACTTCAGGTGTTAAACATTTTTTTGTGTCTGGATCACATTATCAGTTCTCTGCCTTACTCTTTGAACTATCCACTGCACCAAGTGCTCACAAAGTGTCTGTCTCTAGTTATAGATTTTTGCAGGTTACAGAGTATCCACATTTTCCATATTTAGACAACTTGCTTATCTTTGCAGTGCCTTTTTCAAAGGGTCAGGAGTCTCTAATTTAGTGATAAATCTCCTTACTCAAGCTGGAATTCCAAGAAAACATTCAAAAGTCTCTCTTGACACCACACAGGATTGTGTTCCTGGGGTGCCTGCTAGCCACCTTAGTTCAAAGAGCTTTTCTTCCACAGGAAGAAAAATAGATGAATGTCTAGATCTATTTTTAAGTTTTTCACTCAGCCTTTCATCACTGAGAGGGAATACGTCAGGGTTTTGGGACTCGTGCATCTGTGATTCTCATGATACCCGTGGCAAGATTCCTCATATGTGATATGTAGTGGTATCTAAAGTCTCTCTGGTCCCAGCACCAATGTCCTTTGTCATTTCAAATCCCATTGCTGGCGCTTGTCAGAAAAGGAATCACTTGGTGGAGACAGCATATATCCCAAAATCCAAGTGCCCCTTCTCACTTCCTGCTGCAAAGCACTCGCACCACAGACGGCTTGGACTCTGCTTGGGCAGCAGTTTCTGGAGGGATGAAAGTGTAAGCTGTGCAAGCATTTAAATGTAAAAGAAATGCTTGCCCTGATAAAGGCACTCAACAAGTCTTCTTTCGTCCCTGGGACCTCTTCAGGTTGTTAAAGACAATACCACAGTCATGTGGTACATCAGTAAGCAAGGAAAAACCTAGTTATACCCCTTTTACAGGCTAGCCATGTTAGCTTGAGATATAGCTTCACAGCACAATCTCACTGTACAGGCATCCTACATTTTGTCAGAGCAAAATTGTGTGGACGACAAGCTGAGAAAGACAAGGACAGACCCTCATGAATGGAAATTAGATCATCAGGTTTTCCAAGATTTGCTCCATCCCTGGGGAGTTCAAGTAGACCTGTTTGCATCGCCTCTGAACAATCAGTTGGCAAGAATCTACTGCAGGACTCCATGCAAGAAGACCTGGAAGACACATCTGTTTTCCTTGCCTTGTACAGGAATTATCCTGTATAGTTTTCCAGTATTTCCACTGATATTCAGATTACTTCTGAAGATTCTGACTATTTTCTGACCGAGGCAACAGTGGTTCTTTCCTCTTTTGGAAATGGCTAGGGGCAATTACCACAGCTCCCTCACAAAAATGATCTACTCACACAAGATCAGGGGTGTTTGTTAATCCCTTACCCCAAACATCAACTTCAGCTGACTGCCTGGATGATAGGGTTGTAATTCCCTTTAGGCACCTGTTTATTGAGGACATGCAGCAGGTACTAATGGAGCCAATAAAACCTGTTCCAGAAAGTAATATATTGTCAAATGGAAAAGGTTTTCTAGTTGGCGCCAACGACTTGGTCCTTTGTACATATGTTTACAAAGCATTACAAGCCTGATTCATTTTCTAGGTCTAGATCAGGCTTTGCTAGGACCATTATCCAGAGTCTTCTGGACCTTTCCCCTTCCTCCTACCAAATGTAGTAAGCTAAGGTAATCTACCCATATAGTTAGGCCTATTGCAGCAGTGATCAGTATAATGAACATAGTACAGTTGTGTAAGCAAACTTACCATAACAGTAGATGTTTGAATGATCACTGCTGCTGTAGCCACCCACTCTCTCCATCCCCCTTGTTTTGTGGTGTGTTTATGCCAGGGTGTGGACACTTTTTTCTTGTTCCTAGCATTGTCTTTTCAGGTCTCAGCCTCCGTCTCTCTTTTGATATGAAAGCTCTGAAGGGCTTGGCACCCAAACCTGTCTCAGCTTGGCTCCAGCTGAGTAATAATGTGGGTGCGTGGAAGGTGCCTTGGAGCTTTGGAAGTTGGCTGTTTTTTATATCCTTGACAAGATATAACCCATATATCTAAGTTTACTACAGCAGTGGTCCTTCAGACATCTACTGTTATGGTTAGTTTACTTAAACAATTGTACTTTCTCCTCTGAGAAGGGGCTTCCACTGAGACCTCCCTGCCTCATTACAGCACCTGTGATAACAACAAACTGTGCTTCATAAAGGGACCTTAGAGGCTTCTGTATTTTTGAACATTGTCAGGAGTTTTATTCCTACGTCTTCCTACTTCCAAAAAATGGAGTTGTTCCACCTTATCCTGAATCTCAGTGACTTCATCCAGTACATTTATTGCATTACTTCTGGATGGTGACTTTCAAGGGTGTTATACCTGGTACAGCAAGGCAGATTGATGGTATCACTAGACATGATGGATGTTTTTTGTCACCTCTGTGTCATGGTTGGGGGTTGGCTTAATTAAGATGTTTACCTTAACATCAGGTACAGATTTGATTCTCACCTTTGAGAGAAATTCCCTAGGCTTAAAATGTCTCACAAGGGCAGCTAATCTAGTAATCGGCTATGAATCTACAACTATTCCTTAAGCTGACTGAATGGGTTTCAGCACCATTTTGTCTTTATTGAGCAGGTTGTTTGCCAGGGTTTTGACTGTGATAACTGAACCTTTGCAGGACATCTGCTTTTCTGCTTGCAGGACTTGCTGCTGATAGTCCCACACTGAAACTTCATGGAAGCATGTGTTCGTTTTGTTACTGGAGTGGTTGTAGTTTGCAGGCTAGCCATAGATTGGAAGAAGTCCTCCATTACCTCATCTGACAAGATTGTGTATAGATAAATTAACTTGGCACACAAGACCGACTGCCATTCCTACCCATTGTAAAGGACATACAGATCATGACCTTAGGAGCATGAGTAAGTTACACTGTAGGGTCCAAGCATGGACCCTGGTGAAACATGGGTTTGAAAATGCTTGTGATCTTCACTGTGCTGATCATACACTTGAGGATGTAAGTGTTGCACTGGATTTTGAGGTTGTGAGGCTGACATATGTCTACTGATTGTGTCCTTGCATCAGACTGATGTAGGCCCTGATGTTTTTGACGGCTTCCACCAGCTTATGCTGGACTTTCCCCAGTCTTGCAGCCAGGTCCATTTCAAGTCCTGATAACAGCTGCTTTGTTGACAAGGTGTGTAACATGTAGTCCTCTGATATGCAGTTTGGTGTTGTGAAGGTATTCCACTTCGACATGTTGGAGCTAAGTGGTATCCCTTGCTGTTAGTCCCCTAGAGGAAAAGCTACATCTGGCACCCTAATAATTTCATCTGACAACAAACAGTCATGTGATGCACAGCAAAAGGGCATGCTGTCATATTGGCTTTGCAGAGAGCACTTTGTCTAACAGTGGGTCATGAGGGATGTTATCAGAAGCTATTGGTAGATTTAAGTATGCAACACGATCACTAAGATCATTATGTAAGACTTCATTAACAGCATCATAAAATCCAGTCATATTAGAAAAAGTAGATCTTTTTCTTGTAAAGCCATGTTGTTTAAGATCAACAAGTGCTAGTCCATTCTCATGGATATTTAGAAGTGATAAAAAAAATATTTTCCCCACTTTTGTGTATCGGTATAATACAGTAATCTTGTAATAGTTCATAGCTATGACTTAAAATGAATACTTAAGCTTCTTGGTTAGATAGTTGTCAGGTTCTTAGTATTTTAAGAGATTGTTAATGTTTTGCAGCTGAAAGCCCTCCAGGTGTAGCATCTCTAAGCCACTGAACATCTGGTCTCTTCGGGTTGTTCCCCCCCCACACACACACACACACACTTGTGCAAGCAAGGACTCCTCTCACTCCAGCTAAAAGCAAGGAAACTCCAACCAGCAGTCATCAAAAAATAGACTGCAGCCCCAGTTGAACTCCAGGAACTTTGCTGTTGCCACGTTTGTGTAGTGTAGGTGCCTATGTTTGTGACTACTATTATGTCTTGTTAAAATCTGTTACAATCAGCTAGAGTGCATACCCCAAGGGTGACAGCTGCAAACCTTCTTCCTGTTAGCCCAACCTCCCCATTTTCATCCATTTCACTGTTGATACATTTTGCTTAACTTATCTGTTTTATGTTAAGGTATTTAGTCCCTCTCAATAGTCCCTCGCCCTCAATTATTCTTCACTAATTACGTACTGCCTGCTTTTCTCTCCCTTTTCAGCCGACATAGGGCTCCCCTGAGTTACCTGCTCACTCAACGTACCTGACTGATTTTTTTTTCTTTCCTCTTGTGCTTTCTCCTTGCCAGGTCAACCCGCTCCATTCACTCTCGCTAAACTGGGGCTCACTCCGCTCCCCTACCCTACACACATTCCCACCCGCCCCCACTTTCATTTCCTTTATACTTCTCTGCTCTCAACCCCGTTCATTTCTGACCAATCCCCGTACCCTCCCAATTCTTTTTCTCCTCCTCCTACCATACTTCATTTCATATACCCTCCCCTAATCTCCTCCACTCAAATCTGCCGTAATCCCCTTCTCTATGAATCACCTGTCTCTGTTTAAACCTCCTACACCTTACTAACATTCACCCAACTCTTCCCTACTATGTCGCCTCACCATCTTCTTATCCCGTTTCTCCTCTTGCTAGCACTATCTACTCCATACCATATACCTCTGCATTACATAGCATCAACACCAACTCTCTCAAACCACCACCCACATAACTACCCTCACATACTTCTAATTTCTCCTCACCGATTTCCTGTCTCTCCTACCACCCACTATTCAATTAAGACTTATCCTAATGTTTCACTTTCCACATTTACAAAACCCATAACTCCATGTACAATTGGCCTACTCTCCTTACTGACTGACTGATTTCATTGATACAGTACTCCTGGATTGCGACTTCCACCCCAACCCTGGACCATCCATCACTACCTCTTATAAGCAAACCCCCCCCCCCACCTCAGCCTCCTCAACAGTGCCCCATATCAACAGTCCATCTCCTAAATCCCTATTTTCTCTCTAAATATCCTATGCATTATCAAACCTACAGACTTGCACTCATGGATTGACCTCAGCTCCCCCCACGTGTTAACCATCTCAGAAACCTGGTTAAAACCTCACATCTCTAACTCAGAATCATTCCCCCAGGCTACAATATCTTCCATGCAGACAGCAAATAAAAGAGGTGGAGGTATTGCTGTCCTCTACTCCGACCAACTTACTCTCTCTTTCCATACCTACCTTTGCTCCTGCTAAAATACTAATAGTAAACTGTCACCATAACTTCTATAAAAAAAATTTCCTTCCTAAAACACTGGCACCACACAAATCCACTTTCTCTATTACCTCCCTCAACAATACCACTATCAGACCAGAACCCCATACTAAATTACTTGGTGTTATAATTGACAAATTAAAATTCGACATGCATATCCATCATTGCGTAAAAAAAAAAAGAAAATTGGTCTCCTGTACCATAACCACTGCTTTCACCCTCCACCAAACCCTCCCTTGCCCTCTCTCTCCTATTACCCTGTCTTTTGTATGCAGCTCCAGTTTTTACTAACCTTCTGTCTTCATTTCTCTCTGAACTAGAGCAAACATGCAATAAAATAGCTAGATTCACCCATAATCTCTCCTACAAATCCCACCACTGCCTTGCTCTTAATTCATTACAATGGCCTGAATGCCCTAAACAATTGTTTTTCTCAACTGCATATCACACACTTATTTCTTTATAATCCCACTTCATGTTCCTCCATCTCTAATATTGTATCTCTATATAACCCCCAACGTCAACTTTGTTAATCTGATAAACATCATCTTGACATTTACAAACAGTCAAAAATATTGTTAAAGGACTACTACGGGAAAAACATTTAAAAATATATATTTTTAAACTTTTCTTTAAGTTTGTCTCATTGCAAACCTGTATGCACCAGATAGAAGTAGTTACTACTAATTTTATTCAGTTTGTAACCCTGACTGACTTCTGGGGGCAGACGTCCTTATGAGAGTTTGTTGTCTGTTAAAGAAAAAAAAATCTTCCCCACGATGCACTGCAAGTCCACTGTTTCTGAGAATACAGTGCCCATAGCTGGGCTGTCATGTAAGACTTCCTTTGACTTAGAATGGAAGATGAGGAAAGAGCAGCTAAGTTGGACTAGGGTTACCACCTGTCCCACTTTGCGAGGGACAGTCACTCTTTGGGCAGATGTATCCTGACAAAAAAATATTAAAAATGGCAAATGTCCTGAGATTGTAGGACATAATTATGTCCTATATTTTATGTAATAGTTGCATAAAACTGTTATTCTGAATCTAAAATACCTAAACGTTATAAGAAACAGAATAAGCAACTAAAATGCTACAAGAATAAGCTTTTATTTAGGCAAAAAAGTTAAGATATTCTTTGTGTTTCACTGTTGCAGTCATTACATTTGGGTAATCTGCTGGCAGGTTGCACTCAGTCAGCCTGAATAACAAAGTGTTGGGTCCTGCGTCGGTTGCTGTCTCCTCTTCCATGATGTCAGGTTGTTAGGAGTATAAAACATGCAGCCGACGCCATTTTATTCAGTCTTTCTTGCCACGCGGTGCCCGAAGCAGAAGCAGTTTGCAAGTGCCAGTCGGCCGACTCCTGAAATTTTCGTATTCAAGTTTCAGAACCAAAGTCTTCAAACTAAAGCTAAGTACCCCGTTGGGGAAATTTTTTCTTGCTCCTTACCGATGTCAGTAAAAGGTAATAATTTCATTACTTGTGGGAAGCAAATACCTCATAAGGATTTTCATTTGTACTGTATTCCTTGCCTAGGCCCAGATCACAATGTGCCTTGCTGTTGGTTTTGTGCTAGATTCAACCAACGCACTATTAAGTGTCTGTATATTTTTGCTTCTAAATATTTTGGTTCAAGATTTAATTATCCTGAAATGTCATCGGTTAGCAATCCGACTACAGGAGTTCACAAAAAATGGAAAGAAAAAGACAGACAGACCGTCGAGGTACAAAACCGATGACGAAGCTTCTCCTAAGCCAGTCGCTGGTTCGCCGTGAAGCGCTTTCGCAGCCCCTGATACCCGCTACTTTTGAGTCGCAGGCCTCTACAGAGACCCATTCTGCGAGATTCTCAGAGTATTGAACCCGCAGATTTCTCTCCCTTAGATGGGTCCGGAGCCGCTGAGCAGGCACCGGCTTCTGAATGTGTTTTCAGGCCTCAACATTTTTATATTAAACAGACGCCAGTGACAAAAACAAGGTCAAAAACAACATCTATGTCTAAAAAACCAACGCAGGAGCCACGTGCTCAGGCCCCTATGCCTAAAAAACAGATGATCAAAATGGCTGAGGATTTAATTACCGTGATCAGGGTTTCCCAACCACCACCCCCTGCTAAGAGGCCTAGGCAAGGCACTGATTATGAATCTTCAGATCAGGTTTCCATTTCTTCTGATCAGGAATTTTCAATTCCACCCTATGAGGATTCTGATGCAGAGGAATCCATCCCATCTGCATCTCCTCCTAAGGATTACTCTTTTGGAGAGACTTTGCATACTTTAAGGGAACATTTTCACTGGGAGAGTCAGGACTTCTCTGGGATAGGCTTAGGGATTTCCTTCTTCTTCCTCAGCATAGGCCTTTGGCAATACCTCCTGTATTAGATATTGTTGATGTGTTCTCGGAATCAAGCATGGCTCCTGATTCCAGACAGATATTACAGGGTTCCTGACTCCACAAATTTCTTTTCAAAAATCCTGCTGCTGATCCTGAAACTATTTCTCCGGGTCCCAAGGGTGGGTATAAAGGCCTCTACAGCCAATAATCCTACCCCTTCTGGTAGAGATTCCAGGGCGCTGGATAGATGGGGTAAGAAGGTTTATACGTCTGCAACCTTGGCAATCAGGGCTTTAAACCGCCAGTTTCATATGCTTAAATATCAACAGCATGTTATAGGCTTACTGAAACAGAAAATGATGTTGATTTCTGACTGTGTGGAAAATAGTTACATGAATTATTGCATTCAGCAGAACAAGTTGGAAAGCATACTTTGCAATGTGGTTTTGATTCCTTGGAGGCCTCTTGTATGGCCGCCATTACTGGATCTGTGATTAGAAGGCATGCTTGGCTCAAGGGGCAAAATCTGCCTGATCATATTAAAGCTAAATTGTTGGATGCCCCTTTGCAGCATGATACTCTGGTAATAAGGCAGAAGAGGTTTTAAAGAAAATGGAAGACCAAGCTAAATCTATGCAAAATGCAAAAGATTTCTTGCACGTGCAGCCACCCAGGTTCAGTAGGCACTGGTCTACTAAAATTGGTCCTTTCCTGTGTCCAACAGAGCCACTCAGGGCAAATCCAGGTGCTCAAAAGGCTCCAGATACCAATCACAGGGTTCTTACAGGTCAAAGCAATGGGGGGTGCCTCCACCTCCAAATCTGGAGGAAACAAAGCACAACCCTACAGAAAGCAGTCCCAATGACTTTCCTCTACCATTACCAAGCACTTATCTTTTGGCAGCCCCGTTGGGAGGGAAACTTGCACTTCATGCTCAAAATTGGCAGTTAATTACCCAGGACAAGTGGGTATTAAACATAGTATCCCAGGGGTGCAGATTTCATTTCCATGCTTTGCCAATTCCAGATGGATGGCCGGATCTGCCACAAAACCAGTGGGCAGAGGCCCAGAAACAAGTCATGTCCCTCATGGATATGGGGCTATTCAAGCAGTACCAGAAAAGGAAAAAGGACAAGGTTTTTATTCAAGACTTTTCCTGGTACCCAGAAAAGACAATTCATGGCGTTCAATACTGGACTTATCAATTTTGAACACGTTCCTGGACATTCCAAAATTCAAAATGCTGACTTTACAACAGCTACTGCCTATGCTAGGCAGGAATGCTTGGTTAGTAACTCTAGACTTAAGAGGCATACCTGCATATCCCAATAAGGGAATCATGCAGAAGATACCTCTGCTTCTCTGCACTGACCTTTGGCTTATCTACTGCGCCCAGGGTCTTTACAAAGTGCCTGTCACCAGTAATTGCATTCTGCAGACAAAGAAGCATTCAAATTTACCCTTATCTGGACGACTGTCCCATTCAAGCAGAGGACAAGGACACTCTTCTTCAACATCTGGCATTTGTAAAAAGGCTTCTAGCATGCCTAGGGTACACCATAAACGAAAAGAAATCACAACTGGTACCATCTCAAATAATTACATTCCTGGGTGCAAGCTTGAATACAACTGCCCAGATGGCTTACCTCACGCCAGACAGACAAACAATGACAATTGACAACATACTTCAAAGAAATGGCAACAAAAACCCAGTTATCTGCAAGACAAATTCTGCAGGCTTTGGGGATCACGGCATCCTGCATTCTACTAATTCCATATGCGAGACTGCATAAGAGGAAACTTCAGTGGTACCCAAAATGTTTATGGAGTCAACATTGTCACAGTCTGAAAACATTGATTTCTCTCATTCCCTGCCTACAACAGGAGTTTCTTTGGTGGGCAGAGACATGTCACCAGAACAAGGGACTGTCATTCACTCTACCCCCCCCCCCCCCGACACCCAAACTCTAACTACAGATGCATCAGACTATGCTTGGGAGGTCCACTTGGCAGGGAGATGCATTCAGGGCAAATGGAGCCCAAACCAAATGTATCTGCATATCAACCAGAAAGAGATGCTAGCTGTTCAGAATGCTCTGACAGCCTTCAAGGACTTACTTCATCCAGGACAACTACTGATAAAGATGGACAATACCACAGTTATGTGGTACATAAACAAGCGGGGAGGGGTACACATTCCTACCCCCTTTGCAGACTAGCCATGGCCTTGTGGAACACAGCCTTGACTTACCAAATACATCAAGTGCAATTCCTGCCAGGAAAGCAAAATACTCTGGCAGACAACCTAAGCAGAAATCTTTTGGACCCGCATGAATGGAAACTGGATCCACAAATCTTCAGCCTATTAACACAGAAATGGGGGAGGCCAGACGTAGATCTATTTGCCTCTCCCCAAAATTATCAGTTGGACAAATTCTGCACAAGAACTCATCCCAAAAAAGCATGGAAAGTGGATGCCCTGTCCTTCAGCTGGAAAAACCTATCCGTCTGTGCCTTTCCCCCTCTGCCTCTACTCGACAAGATATTACTAAAAGTAAGACAGGAAAAAACAAAAATAATCCTAGTTGCTCCGGACTGGCATCGCTAGCACTGGTACCCACTTCTAAGGAATATGTCTTAGCTTCTTCCATGGTACTTGCCTCAAATACCTCATATACTGTCTCAGCATTACTATCAAATTCTGCACACACTGCTCCAAACTCTGAATCTTGCAGCATGGTTGATCAACTAATTATTCAAACAACACCTCTCAGTAAATCTGTGATGGATGTCATTTTGGAAGCCAGAAGGCCTAGTACTAGAAAATCTTATGCTGATAAATGGAAGAGATTCTCGGCTTGGAACCAAGCACAAGGAACAGACACAGCAAAGCTCAATATTCCTCAGATTTTACAATATTTGACTGAGATGCTTGACAAGGGCCTATCTTTTTCTTCAATAAAAATCCATGCCTCTGCCATCTCGGCTCATTACAACACAGAGCCTCCCCTCTTTTCGCATCCTCTGCTTAAACAGCATCTTAGAGGGGCCAAAAATGTAAGGCCTCCCAGAAGATCACCAACTCCTGCATGGGAACTCAATTTTGTGCTGGAAAAACTCACCCTGCCTCCTTTTAAACCAGCAGCTACTGCGGATGTAAAATTTCTATCTTGGAAAACAGCTTTTCTCTTGGCAGTCACTTCAGCAAGAATGGTTTCAGAACTACAGCCTCTCATGGCAGTGGAGCCTTTTATTATATTTTACCCGGACAGGGTCTCCCTCAGGACTAATCCTTCTTTTATGCCTAAGTGTAGCTCCAGACCATTCACCTGCCAACATTTTACCCAAATCCGGAGAACAAGGGGGAGCGGATTCTGCATTCATTGGATGTACACAGACAACTAAGATTCTACTTAAGACCAAATCTCTAAGAAAGTCTGAGCAACTACTGGTAACATTTGCTGCAGGGTCAGAGGGGAAGGCTATATCAAAGCAGACTATTTCTAAGTGGATAAGCCACTGCATTCGTTTCTGCTACTTGCACCATGGTAAACCTGTGCCCAAGGGGATCAGATCACATTCCACCAGGGCTGCCTCTACTTCAGCAGCTTTTCTCAGAGGGGTTCCAACCAAAGATATTCCTTCACAAAGCATTATCATTTGCCTCTTTTCTCCAAATCCAGGGCAGACTTTGCCACTGCAGTTCTGCAGGGCCTTATAGCCGCTCCTAATGCTGTTTAATTCCATCCTCCCATCCATAGCTTTGGGATTCTACCCAAATGTAATGACTGCACCATTGAAACACAAAGAACATAGTACAGTTGTGTACACACCATAAATGTAGATGTTCGAGTATATTCACTGTAACAGTCCGGGTTACCCACCCGCCATCCCCCTTTCTATACCTTTTCTTTCCTTCACTATACACAAAAGCCTTTGTGGTGTATTTGCTTTTATATGAAGGTAAAGTTTGTTTCTAAAAGTGCATTTACATCTATAATTACTATATATATATATATATATATATATTTTTTTTTTTTTTTTTTGCTCCCCTGACATCTGGGGCAAGAAAAACTGAATAAAATGGTGTCGGCTGCATGTTTTATACCTCCTGATGATCTGACATCGTGGAAGAGGAGACAGCAACTGACGCAGGACCCCAGACTTTGTTATTCAGGCCGACTGAGGGCAACCTGCCAGCAGATTACCCAAATGTAATGACTGCAACAGTGAATACACTCGAACATCTACATTTATGGTAAGTGTACACAACTGTACTTTCTATCCTTTGTACTGACCGTGGGTATGTGTCGGCCTGTAAAATATGATGTTTGTCCCGAAAATGTCCCACTTTGGCCATTTGAAAAGGTGGCAACCCTAAGTTGGACAAGCCTCAGTAAAAGTATCATTTACTGTCACACCGTGACTTTTACAAATGTGTTTCCTTACGATGTGTTACACATTTTTTTTAAAAAATCTTCCAGAACTGCCAGCTCGTAGCTGAGATAAGAGTTTATTTAGACATTCAGCTTTGATCTGCTTCAGTTGCTTCTCAAGTTACTACTCCCATATTGCCACCCTCAGCTAGAAGAGTTTCACATTTCCTGCCCTGCTAGGTTCAGCTAATTTGAATGACAATACACACATCAGAGTTGTTTGCAGCCAGCCAGGTGTGCCTCTGAAACTATTCCCTCATCTTTCTCATTACTGCTGTCATCTGAATAGCACTTTCATGATAAGTCATAGTAGAAATATGCTTTTAGCAATCCTTAATGTAAAGGTTTCTAAGTATTCCTCTGAACATGCCAGTAACATACACAGATAATCTGGGCCACTGACAGATTTAGCTGACTGCAAATTCATACTCTAACCAAAATGAGTATTTATATTTGCCTTACACAGAATTGCAGTCTTCTGCATTTTTATCCAATAGGCATGCCACTGATGTGACCTTCTGTTTGTAGTTACTACTGCTATTGCATGCACATATTCATTGCTGGTATGATGTTTTTGAAGCAAATTAGTATATTCTTAACTTAATGCTATGTAGTGCCTTCTCTCCCTGTTCCAGTGTGCATACTGTTCTTGCTGTCTCTCAAGACTGTTTTCTTTTGCAGGTTGCCACAACATGCTTTTCTCTTCATCAATATACAGAAATTAACACTTTTTTTCCAAGAAGCTATATAAACCAGGCTACCGCCAACAGTATGGGTTACACAGCAGTCATTTTTTCTGTAATCATGACTGTTAAAATTCAATTATCATATGAATTTAGTTCTTACAGCTTGGATCAAGCATGACCGGCCCTTTATCCCAGGAACATCGACAAAGCAAATCAGCTTTATGCATTTCATTGGTTTATTTTATCACATGTGACACAGCAGTTATTTGTTTAAATGCTGGAAAATGTATGGATGTTATCTTCTGAAGAAGTTCATGTCTATTAAATTGGATGAAAGCGCTAAACAAGGTTGTGGCATCTTTCTTCAAATCCAATTACTGGCAGTGTTTTTACTTGTTTTTTCGTGTTTTTGTGGTTTTACAAATTCTTGTTTGGTCAGTGATGGCAGGAGAAGAATCGAGTCAGGAGACTCTGCTGAACCTAAGCATTCATCCCGTTCCTGAGTCGGGTAGAAGCTTTAGTGAACTTATTACCTCAACCATTTTGGAGGCTGTTCGAGAGGCTTTATCCCGGCAGATAGGTAATGGGTGTGTTTCAAGTAGCCTGAGCGTCAATTCAGGCAATCCAGGAAGCAAGCGAGATGATGTCAGTGCCAATGTGGGCGTCTTTTCCAACCAGGCAGGTTCGGTTTCGCCTGTGAGGGTGAATGTTAGTTTGCCTTCAGTGTGTACTAATCAATGAGGATTTAATGGCGCTGGTTGTTCGGACAAAGTTATTGAGAGTATCTTTAAGGAAACAACAAATCCCTTTCATAACATGCAAAACGGAACAGAAGTCAACAAAGTAAGTGATTTTGCAATTCCGTCCAGTCCGGACGAGTTCACAACATGTAAAAACGACATTTTTTCACTTGAAAAGTTGTGTACTAAAACAGTGTCATTACAACTAGAAGTTTTTTATTTAGAAGAGAACATTAATTTGAAATGAGTGCCCTTTGGCTTAAGAACTTTTAAATTCCCTAACTGTGTGGTTCAGGGTGACGATTTGTACACCCAGTTGGTTGAATTGTTCAACAATACAGGACTAGCGTTTATGAATATGCTTATACAACACTATAAAACTGAATTAGTGTCTTTGAGAAAACAAACTGAGAGTCTTGACAGTAAAATTAGGGCTTCGCAGGCCTTTAGTTTTTTGGCGTCCCTATATTTCGGCATCAATGCAAAACTTGAAGCACAGAGCTTCTGATATTTTAAGAAAACAGAAAAAACTTGAGAGACCTTGCTGCTTATGGTTCTAAAGCAGCTTATCCAGTAAAGAACTTTAAGGACAAAAAAGATGGTATAAGTCATGTTGTTAATAATAATACACCAACTAACAATGTCAACTCAGTTAACAAAGACACTGGTTCAAAAGTTTGCTCAGGAAATGCCAGTGATAATGGAAATGGTGGACATATTCAATTAGACAATATGCAAGCTTCCACCTCCTATGCACAAGCAGTTTCTGTAGTGAACAAATCTGGTCCTTTTTTGATGGACAAAACAGGCAACAAAAAGACTCTGAGATGGTCCGGAAAGCTCCAAACAAGGAGCAAGGGGAAGGGCAAGGAGCACAGAAAGAATTAGATTACACTATTAATGTTTGTAATTTAACTGATGATGTCCTGACAAATGACATGATTTCTGTACTTAAAAAAGGTTTTTCTTTTATTCCATCAAATCAAGTAAATGTTTCTAGGTTAATAGTAGACTTCAAATTGTATTTAAGGAAGATTAATTTGAAGTATATTTTTGAAGGTATTGCTAGACCTGAACCTAAAGAATTTGATTTCAAAAAGAAAAGTACATACAACCCATTATTAAATTCCACCCTGATGGTTTTTGGGAAGTTATGTGAGCAGGAATTTAGAAAGATTGGGTGTTATGGTGAAGGTAAACTTAATCTACTTCCTTCAGAAATGTCTGCACTGGATGATTTGGCCAATAATAAGAATTGGCATATTATGAAAGCAGACAAGGGTGGTACTGTTGTAGTTATGAAGTCCACTGACTACAGTTTGGCAATTAATTCTTTAAGTGACATCAATTGTTACAAAGTAGTTACAGAAGAGTACATCACACAAAGTGTTTTGAGATTGGACACTTGTTTGTTTGATTTATTTAGTCAAGGAAACTTAGATTATTCTGTCTACAACTTTTTATTAGTTGAATATCCTAAACTGGCGACACTATTTGGCATTCCTAAGTTACACAAAAACAGAATGGATCCTCCTTTTAGACCTATAGTGTCAGCCAGTTTTTCTATGACGGAACCATTCTCTATTTGGCTTGACAAACTCCTAAACCCTGTTGTGCAAAAATCAAAATGTTATTTGAGAGACTCGTGGCATTTGCTTGAATGTTTGAGTCAATTACACAAGTTAGATATGCCTGTTAAATTTGCATCATTAGATGTGGTTTCCCTATACACAAGTATAGACCAAATAACTGGTGTAGAATATCTGAGAGAATATTTGAGTCAATATACTGATTTTGACAATGATGTTGTTAATACAGTGTGTATTTTGATGGAGCTTGTATTAGAAAACAATTTTTTTACATTTGAAAACACTTTTTTTCAACAAATTTCAGGCATAGCGATAGGTTCTAGGGTAGCCCCTTGTCTTGCAAATTTGGTGATGGCAATGTGGGAGAATAAGTTCCTTATTTCACATCCCCTATCTGAAAACATTGTGATCTATAAACGTTATATAGATGATATGATTTTTTTATGGAAAGGGGATGTTGATTCTTTTCACACATTTGTTCAATTTTTGAACAATTCTAACAATTTCTTGCAATTCACAGTGGGCAACATTGGTGACAACATTGATTTTTTGGATTTGCATTTATCCATTAGTCATGATGGTTTACATTTTGAAAGTTGTATCTTTAGAAAGTCCATTTTTGTTAACCAATACTTACATTATGACAGTTTACATCCAGTTTTTATGAAACGTGAAGTTGTCAAGGGACAGTTCATCAGACTTAGTCGGTTAACTAATAGAGATGAGATCTTTCACACTGAAACACAAAAATTGATGGGATTTTTTTTACACAAAGAGGTTATGACAAAGTCTGGTTGGATAGTATATTAAAAGAGGTTTTAGGTCTTAGATTCAGTAAGGCTTGTCCTATTTTGAAACAAATTAATAATTTAATTGCAGTTAATTCAGAAGTGAATGTAATATCTAGTGATTACACTTTGGCTTTCCCTATTCCTATTACTAATGAGATGGTGTTTATTAGAAATACCATTTTGAATAATTGGAAAGTAGTGATAGGTAACACTGATTTGAGTAAAATTGTTGGCAATTTTCCTTTGTTTACTTACAAAAGGATAGTGAATATAAAGACTATTACCATTGACCCTAATAGTGTCAACGCTAGTTTCAATTTGGGTACCTTTTCTTGTGGAACATGCAAACAATGTAGATACATTGCAGGGACTAGTTCACTGTTGTTTAAACACACCAACAGGACAATTCAGTGTAAGGGACACTACATTTGTAAGACTAGAAACGTGGTATATGTTGCTATGTGTAGTTCATGTGAACATTTCTATATAGGAAAGACAATAAGAGCACTAAACAGGCGTATATATGAATACACACTAGCTATACGCAAAAAAGATATGTCAAATGCTCTAGCCAAACATGCTACAACTTGTTACAGTTTCAAAAAGTTCTCTTTTTTCATTTTAGAGAGCGTTAAGGATGATAAATTTAGTGGGAACTTTAAAGTTCTTTTAGAATGTAAAGAGACTTTATGGCAGATTTTACTAAACGCAGATCAGCTTCCTGGATTAAATGATATGATTAATATAAAGTGCTTTTTACAAGCACAAGGATTATAATAATTATCACTTTTATTAATATTTACAATTTTATATGTTTAAGTGTTGACTGTCTATTTTTTTTAGAAGAAGTGATGTGCTTTTCATTGTTTGAACAACATATTAAGTGCTTTATGCATTTCATTGGTTTATTTTATCACATGTGGCACAGCAGTTATTTATTTAAATGCTGGAAAATGTATGGATGTTATTTTCTGAAGAAGTTCATGTCTATTAAATTGGACGAAAGCGCTAAACAGGGTTGTGGCATCTTTCTTCAAATCCAATTACTGGCAGTGTTTTTACTTGGTTTTTCGTGTTTTTACTTGCACAAGTTTTGTCATTTTCCATATCTATAGGTTTGAGGTGACTGGCATCTGTTTCAGACCAAACCCTTGGTGTCCTCTAGCATTCCACAATGATGATGCATCAGTTACTTACAAAAATAATTAAAAAAACATAATTTCTTACTGACGTTGTGCAAACGTTATTTGGACTGACCTACTATATTTACCTCTCACTCACAAATCCCAGTAGCTGACATCTGAGGATTTTGTCATGCGAATGTTTTCTTGTGCATACTATGGCAACACCAGCCATTGAATGACAGCTAATATTTTTATGTAGTGAGCCATTAGCTGGACAGCAATATTGAGCATAGGCAGAGGAAGTACAAAACAATTGTCTCAATCCTGAAATGTGCAGTACTTCCCTGTAGTAAATCTTATTACATAAAAGGTTTTTTTTATATATATAAATGATCAGTCTTGTCTTCCTGAAGTCAAGGACCAATGAGTCTAAACCTAAGTAAGTTGCACATAAAAAGGGTGTGTGTGTTAGTATGTCTAAATTAGTACACAAGTGTCTATGATGTATTACTTCTATTGCTTCATATGACCTTTTTTTCCTAAGAAACGATACTTGCTAATAAGTAAAGCATGTGTACATGTTGGCTTTTCCACTCAGTGTATCATTTTGTGGCTGTATATACAATTAATAAATAAAATAAAAATATGAAAGAAATCAGTTGTAATCCTCAGTGAGTATTCTTTTTGTCTTATACTGCTGTTGAAGAGTTTTTCATGACTTACACCTCTCTCTGACTAACTGTACCAAATTATAGCACTGCATGCAAATGCCTTATTTTGATAGTCTGACACTGATTAATCAGTGAATTGTTATTGTTCAAGTAATAGGATCATAGGTAGGTACTAGGATATTGGCCCTAGGGCTTGTATAAGCCTAGCCAAAAAGGTACCCTGGCTTTCGCCACACAAGAAGACTATTTTCCTGTGCCCCTGTCGAACAGAGCCACAGAGGTGATCCCCGGGGTGAATTTCCTATTTCCCATCCAGTCATCAAGATTTTTTTCGAGTGCTAATGAGGAGCTTTCTTTGATATAGATAGGTAGTTAGTTCCAGAGTATGGGAAGTCTCTGGGACAGGAATCTATCCTCCAGCATGTTCTGTTTATTGTGGTGACAATGTTTAGGTCCCTAGAGTGTGTAGCTAGGAGGGATTAGGATTTCTTTAAGTGGAGCATGTCTAAAAGATCTGGGTTTGACATAGCTTTGTACGTTAGGCAGAGATCACCTCTGAGTAGGCAGTATGCGACATATTAAAGCTGGAGTTTTTTTGAGATGGCCTGCATAGGGCATCTGTTTGAGGCCAGTAATCCTCTTTGTGAGGTATTTTTGCGGCCTTTCCAGTTGTAGATGTCTTGTGAGGTACATACCAAAAGGGGCGTTGTACTCTATAATGGGTCTAATAAGTGACAAGTAGAGAGGAACAATGACCTCTTTTTTCTTGGATGAGAAACCTTTTGTGATGAGGTGAACCACATAGAAGTATTTCCTGACTACTGTGGCGATGTGATTATCAAAGGAGAGACTACTGTCCACCTGTATCCCAAGATATCTTATCACACTTTTGGTGTTAGACTACCACCTATGTGGTAGCTCTTGGGTACAGAGTTTTTACCAAAGGGGATGACAATACACTTTTTGGCATTTAGTTTGAGGCCATGGCTTTGACACCAGGCATCTCTCTCAGTGAGGCCCATTTTTAAGGTGACCACATTGTTAGGAGTTTCGATTATGGCTCCTAGTTTGCAGTCAGCTGCAAACTTTGTTAGCCAAAGACCTTCTGTGTTAGCCTGTACTTCAGAAAAATAGATACCAAACAGGAAGAGGACCCAAGACCGAACCCTGTGGTACTCCAATTGTCACTGGTCTGAAGTCTGATTTGGAGTCTGCTACTTTCACAGTGTGGGGTCTGTCAGTGAGGCAGTTGGCAACCCATCTTGTGACACAGGGATTTATATCTAGTTTAGTGAGTTTTTCTAGAATTCCAGAGTGGGGGATGGTGTCAAAAGCCTTGGCAAGATCTAGATAGGCTGTGTGAACCACCTTACCCTCGTCTATGGCTTTGGTGACTACTTCAAAGAAGTCTATCAGGTGTAGGAGACATGATCTGCCTTTTACACACCCGAACTGGGTAGGGTCCAGAGTTTGGAGATTACCAGTGTCTTTGTTTATAGGTTCTATGATGATGCGTTCCATGGCCTTGCAGACCAGGCTCGTCAGGCTAATGGGGCGGTAGTTCCCGGGGTCCGTGGTGGCTCTCCCTTTGTGGAGTGGGATAACCGTCACTGTGCACCATTCAGTGGGCACAAAGCCTGAGGTAAGGCTATGATTGAACATGTGCGTAGATGGGGTGCCACTTAGTTCTGTAGTTCTTGTAGAACGCAGTCTGGGATGTTGTCGGACCCCATGGATGGTGTGTTCTTGGCTTTGGAGAGCATGGTTTTTACCTGAGCAGCTGTGATTGCAGGAACTTTGAATTCTTCCGGTATAGAGATGGACCCTTTAGGGTGTGAGAGGGGGTAAAGTTAGCACTGAACCTATCTGCCAGGATGTTGGCAATATCAGTTGGCTCTGTATATTTAGTGCCATTGTGCTGTAACTCGGAGCAGATCTGAGTGTTGCCATTGAGATTCTTGACATAGCTATAGAATGCTTTGTGGTTGTCTTTAGAATCAGTGGCAGGCGATTTTGTTTTCGTAACTAGCTTTGGAGGATTTTATGAGGGATCTCAGCTTCTTACTGAGGCTGACCAGGGAGTTCTTCCAATCATAAGATTTTACTCTTTTTTGCAACAGTTTCTTTCTTCTGTTGTAGAGTTTGTTTATGGCCGGGGACCACCTGATTGGCTTCCTTTTTTGGAGGATAGACTCTTGGTTCTGTTAGGGATAGCACAATCCATGCACTCATGTAAGTGCTTATAAAATGCATTTGTGTAGGATTCAGCAGTCGTACTTCTATTGTAGGTCTGCATGGGTATTGTGAAGTTTTCCACTTCTGTCTTAAGAAGCGTGAAGTTGGCTTTGGAGAATTTTTTTACGGTGGTTTCCCTAATGGGGGTTGGGGGCGTGATGTGGATGTCTAGGGTGATTAGCTTGTAGTCGGATCTAACCAAAGAGGAATTGACCTCTGGTGTGGAACACTGGTCGCCCATGTTGGTAATGACCAGGTCTAGGATATTGCTGCCCTTGGTGGGGGTGTGAATAAGTTGATCCAAGGCGTTGGAATTTATGAATTCCAAAAAACATTGAGCAAAAGAGTTGGTACATGAGTAGTTTTCCCAGTTAATGGTGGGGGTAGTTGAAATTGCCCATTATTAGGGTGTTGTGTTGTACCCTAATATTTTCCAGTGTATCAAGAAATGAGGAGTGGGAATCCTGGGGCATGGTGGGGGATCTGTAGCAAGTTACAATGTGGATTGCGGTCTTGCCCAGATTTAGTTGCACTTGGATAATCTCAGATGCATTATGCTGAGCAACTAGCCTGGAGGTGTGGATATCCTTAATGAATATGGACACCCCTCCACCTTTAGTGTTTCGGTACAGGTTAGGTGGCCAAAAGGTGTGGTATGAATTATAGCCTGGTAATGCAGGGGTGCTCTCTGGAGCCTTGAACCAGGTCTCTGTCACTGCACAGATGTCGATGTTCTCCATTTTAAGGAGTGCCTCGAGTGCATTTTGAGGTTTGGACTTCTAGCATTGAGTAGCGTTACCCTCAGAGTTTGCTTGCTTGTACCTGTTACGGTGGTATATTTGTCATTTGAACCTTGCCTAAGAAAGGTAATATAGGAGTGGCAAGAGCCTTAGCCAGTATCTGAATCCCAAGGGCGACAAGTGCAGGCCATCTCTGGCAAAGCATTGTGGTCTGTCGATCATGTCATCCCAGGCAGACAGATACTGGATCCCCTTAGAGTGACACGAGAAGCTTAGCCAATTGTTGAAGTCAATCATTTTATCCTTGTACTGTGGTATCATTCTGGGTGATGGCAGGATGCTACTTAGGGCTAGGGTCATACCTGCCTGAATTTGTTTTGTTTTAGTTAATAGTGCCAGATTATTGCTTTTAAAATGCTGCCTCACACTTTGCATCTGTTCAGCATGGGCCTTTGCTGAAAACGAGCTCTTACCAAGTCAGACTCTCAGAATAAGCAAATGAAAATAAAATACATTAAAATCCAAGTCTACCCAGCAAACTGTGTGTGTGTTTGAATAATGAATGAGCATCAGTTATATCAGGGCATGGTCAGAGTGTGCCCTGTAAGTCAGGCACAGGTCATCCTTTATCAACCGTTTCTACACAGAATACAGTAACAGGACTTTCAGTCCTTCTACAACAGACTCCAGATGTGTATTCTGTGTTCCATGTGATCTCGTGGTGAGTAACCTCTGTAGGCTCTACAGTTAATTTCAGGTGCTATGTATTGGCTGATGAGGGCTGAGTATAATGGAATTAGAACATCCTTAGATGCGGATGTGATAACTGTACAAAATAGCTGTCCCATGTAGTAGGATGTCGTTACTATGGTGGGTACGTGGTGGTCACATTTCAGGTTGCCATTAACCTGAGTACCCAGATCATGTACCACTCAAGGTAGACTACATTCCAAGTCAATGGAGGACGCACAATTGTCATCAATCCCCCGCACACAGCTGGAGCATCACGTCAACCAAGGAACTACAGACACATCTGTCATTACATGTAATACAACCAGGGATAGAACAAATTATCCTTGAAAAGATGTTTCCTGGCTACTTACAAACCCTTGACGCATCCTTTTATGTCTGTGTTACCCGAAGGTCAAGCCTAGCAAAGCTGTTATGCTTCCTTGTGAGGGTCACCAAGGCAATGGATGACAGTAAAACATGGAATACTATATGTATCTTGAGCTGACTAAGTCTTGTCAGTACAATATCCTGCATCAGGCATTGACAAGCTGTCTCAGCTAGGTGTAATCACACATAGCACATCATTGGTTTGCTGACTAGGACACACAGAGGGCCTGTTAATGTTTAAGTAGTGAGACTTGCATGCCTTTAGGATGTGGGAAAAAAACTGGAGTACCTGGAGAAAACCCATGAAAAAAATGAAGACAAGCAAACTTTGTACATAAGGCATCCCCTCCCAAGAATCTAACCAGGGAAAATCTTGCTGTGATGTGACAACACTACCAATGCCCAGAAATTAAAGCCACTTTACTGACTATGTATACGTCCAATGTTCTACTCTGATTCAGTGAATGAAAAAATACATAAATTGTACCAATACTGAAGCATCTTCTATCAAATACATATAAGGAAAATGACTATTAACGTTTGCCAGTTCACATAGCAAACTTCTCTCTCAATAGAGACTTGCCTTTCTCCAGAGACATTTTATCAAACCTCTCCCCCCAGCAAGTCCATGTAAGTAAATGTATTTCTTCAAATCTTCCTTCACACTCAATTATCATTGAGTTTTCTGGAAATTTCTGACTTTTTTTGCTGCTGTTTTTTTTTGGTCTGCTGCCCAGACACTCATCACATACTGATGTAGGACAGTAAACAGTAACATCCATTTTGCGTTTGACATCATACCGTTAGAAAATGATTTAACTCCGACTGTTATTCCAGCATATTTCTATGAAAATAATATTTTAAATAGGACTACAGACATTAAATGATGAGCACATATTCCCCTCTATCTCTTGACACACTGCACTGTCTGTCTTAGTAAATTTATTTATTTATTTTATTTTACATTTGTTAACCAGGTTAGTCCAACTGAGCTTTTGGCTCATTTTCAGTGGAGACCCTGGGAGAAAAGCTCCTCGGTGAGTTTAAAAATTTAACAACAAACAGTTAACAAAATATTTAGTCACCTGAAAATTACATTAGGGTACAATGTCATATAGAAGGAATAATGCCTTCATAATTCTTGTTAGGTTATATATAGCATGTGTACAAAAAATAGCATTGAGATAAAGTGGTTAAAACCAGTGAGACAGAGAAGTTAGTTTGTTTTGATAAACGGGAGGAGAGGAAATTGAGGGAGGGTATAACTGAAAAGAATAGAAGGGAAGGAAATAGTGGGAGAACAATGAATAAAAAAGGGAATAAAAACAAATATATATATATATATATATATATATATATATTTTTTTTTTTTTTTTTTTTTTTTTTTAACTAAATTGTGTTTCATAGTACTACTTATATGGGATAAGAAAAAAATATCTGCAACCTACAATCAGAGCCAGCTATATTGTAGAGATAATGCCAGATTCAGAATGCTGGTCTAAGCTGAAATGAACATTAGGTGACCAAAGACAGGCATCAGCTTCAGCTCTTGTTAATGGCATCTTACATACTGCTACTTTTCAACAGACTTCATCCTTGTTAACCTGTTAGTGCAAGAAATCTGGGCAAAGCCTAACAAAATCAGGGGCCAAAGACCCAAAAATAGGAATTGGTTTTAGATATTGCCATTATAAACATAGAATGTTGCTATACATGCTTTCTGTTAGCATTTATTTCCTGAAGGATTTAAAGTCAGAAACGGAAATGTCTCATTATTTAGTGACTTCAGTCTTCAGATCTATCCAGTCATTGTTCAGAAAAACTGAAATTTTATGAGGATTACACCAAAAATGGAAGCAAAAAACGAGACGCTCTGCAGAGTAAGAGATTCCATCACATGGAAAGTCAACAGCAGAAAGCAGCACTAACACAATGCACTGACAGCAGCGGCTAACAGCAAAATGATGCAGTGAAGAACACACACAAAAAATGGAATAAAAAATTTGATTTTTCTGGAAAATTACTTAGTAGTGGAGACACTAAATATAGGCGTACATTTCAGCTTCAAACTTGATGTCCTTCTGAAAATGCATGCACACTCAGATCCTGTTGTTTTATCAACCTTCAAATCCTGTTATTCTGTCAACCTTCAAAGTTTATACGAACACTTTTTAGTCCCGTTATTATGTGTTTTGTCCGGATTTCTTGCTTCAATAGCTGGAAAATGGATAGCTTTTTAAGATATGTTGAGCAAACAGTTTCAGAGGAATCCAAACCTCTGTTAACTGCTGCTGCTTCTGCCACACATTGATCACTGCCAGTCTTCCCAAGTTTAGATAGACACATGCTCTAATGCACGCATACAGACTGACAAACATGCTTTGTCTCATTCACACAAGCATGCATACACTCACGCTCAGACAGAAACATAAAGTGACAATCTTCCCAACCTTAGATAAAGATACATGCTCTCATTCATGCACACACACATACACTCACAGACACACTTTAGGTCTCATTCACACAAGCATTTATACACTTTCACATGCAGACAGAAACGTAAAGTCTGTAACACAAACACACAAGTACATTCTTAAAGGTTCATAAGTGTGTACTAGGCTAATGGCCCTGGAGCCTTTCCAAGCCTAGCCCATAAGATTTACCCTGGCATTGTGCCACCCCACCTTAGTTCCCAGTGCCTCTGTCGAGGCAAGCCACTGTAGTGATCACTGGGGTGAATTTTCAAGAAAAAATAGAAACGCAACGGGTTACTTAGCTTTATTGATGCGTTGTCTGCGAAGAAGCAATCATACAATGCGTAGGTCATCTGCTGCTGAAAAGTTCTGGGAATTATGCATGCAGACGTCACATTTAAGGCCCCTGGTTTATGGCTTTACATCTAAAGTCCCACTCGTGCTGCAACAGCCAAGCTGAAGCTTTTGTATAGGAGCCGATGTACGAGTCGCCTGAGGGCAGGAAATCCCACAACTGGAATACTGCAACTTAGGAACAGAAGGACATTTTTCTATTTCCCATCCACTCATCAAGATTTCTCTTGAAGAGGGCCAGTGAGGTTCTCTGCTTGACATGTATGGGAAGTCTATTCCATAGCATGGGCAGTCTCTGAGTTATGAACCTGTCCCTCCAGCATGTTTTGTTGATTGTGGTAATGAGGTTGAGGTCTCTGGAGCCTGTGGTGCGGAGGTATCTTTCCAGTTCTTATTTGCTATGGATCAAATAGCACTGCAGTCTTGAGATTGTCTCTTTTTCTGGAATTTGAACAAGTGCGTCACTTTTTTTTTACTTAATGTTTCTAAGTCTGGTTAGTGTAATGGCAGAATACCTTTTCCCTGTTAGAGTAGATAGAGAGTATATTTTTATTCCCTCCCACTCCCCTCAAAGTGGGCTGTTTAGGTAGCTGTTACACTTTTGGAAAGCTAACTTGGTAATGGTAGTTTATGCCTTTAACTAGTACCACAGAAAGCAGAAGTCAGAAATGGCCCCAAGATTTAAGAAATGTGGCAAGTCTGGTCACAAGATTCCTCCCCCAGTGTTGTGTGCCTGGAAGTGGAACATTTAGATGCTGACTAAAATATCTATTGCAACTTCAGTTTTAATATCCTCGAAGAACTTAGAGAAATAAGCTAATTTACTTTAGTTGTGCTTTTCTAAGAACTTTTAAAGAGAAGCATGTGCCCTAAAAGACAAGGTGGTCAGCAATTTTGATAGCATTCCTAATCAACCTGTTTAGACGGAATGCCCATCTCCCCAACAGAGACAAATGGGTTACTTTGACCTCTGGAGAATTTCATTTAAGAAGTCACTGTCTTGCCTGACCCTAAGACTATTATCAGCTTCTATATGAAAAGGAAACTCTCTAGATATTTGGGAAACAAGGGCTTCCACATTTATGAACTTAAACCTCTGCAGTGTTTCATTTAAGATACTGTCTTGCCTAACCCTGCTACCATGAGAAGACTTGAGCAGTTTCTCTTTGGAAAGAAACAGTTTAGATACTTGGAAAAGGAGGGATGTTCTTCATCTCACATTGCTGCAGTCATAACCTGTGGGTAGTCCACTGTCCTCGGTCGGCCCGAATACCAAAGTGTTAGGCTGGCGTCGGTCATGGGCGCTCAGATCTGACATCAGTACGCCGTGGTACTAAAGCGCATGACCGACGTCATATCCTCAGTCTTTCTTGCCGCATGGTCCGAAGCAGAAGCAGCGTTTGCAAGTGCCGTTCGGCGTCCTGAAATTTTCGTATTCTGAGTTTCAGACCGAGACCAAGTTGGGCTAAGTACCCCGTTGGGGAATATTTTTGTCTTTTCTTGCCTCAGTTAAATCCGGATGTCAGAAAAAGTGAATAATTGTATTTCTTGTGGGAAACAGATACCTCATAGGGATTACCACTCTGTTTGTATTCCTTGTTTGGGGCCTGAGCACGACGTAGTCGGGTGTCGCTTTTGTGCTAGGTTTAATAAACGCACTATTAAGCGTAGGCTAGATTGTGCTAGGCTTGTCTTCGGTAAGCGGTGTAATTATAATATGCCGTCGGATCCTCCGACGCCCGCTACCGCGAAGAAGCGTAAGGAGAAATCTTCGAAATCTAGGCAGGATGAGTCGTCCGTTCCGGACGCCGGTTCTTTAGAGACCACGGTGGAGTCTGTGGATCCGGCCGAGGTTTCAGTTGAGTCTCAGGGGGAACCTTTAGTTTTGCAAGATGTGGCCTCTCAGGAGTCAGGTCAGGCTGAGGGGGCCTCTCAGGTTGCTGTACTCCCTTCTTTACATAAGGTGGTTAGGCCTTCTCCCTCTGTCTCTAAGGTACCTTCAAAGGCCAGGCCTGGTTTGTCTTCCTCTGGCATCAGTCCTAGTTCTGCAGGTTCTGTGCCTAAAAAACATATGCTTAAAATGGCAGAAGATTTAATTACCTTGATTAGAGGTTCTATGCCCCCTCCAGATAAGAGGCCTAGGGTAGAGCCAGAAGTGGAAGGATTGGAACATTCTTCAGATTATTCAGAGTCTTCGGCTGAAGACATTCAGGATTTTCCCCCTTATTCTGATTCTGACGCAGAAGATTCTAGTCCCTCTGCTTCCCCTCCAGAGGATTTTTCTTTTTCAGAAACCCTGCATTCTATGAGGGAGCATTTTAAATGGGAAGGTCAGGATTTCTCAGATTCCCGAAAGAGGCTTAGGGAATTCTTGTTTTTACCACAACATAGGCCCTTGGCTATTCCTCCGGTTTTAGATGTTGTGCAGGATGTTTTCTCTGAGGCTTCACTTAATCCAGACTCTTTACCTCCTGCCCCAGTTAAGCCAGACAGGTATTACAGGGTGCCAGAGGCTCATAAATATTTGTATAAGAGCCCTAGGGCTGACCCAGAAACTATTAGCCAGGGACCTAAGGGTGTCAGGGCTTCTGTTGTAAAGAATCCAGTTCCCATGGATAAGGACTCTAGAGCTCTGGATAGGTGGGGTAAAAAAGTGTATACCTCTTCCACTCTTGCAATGAGGGCTTTAAATTGCCAGTTTCATATGCTGAAGTACCAGAATTTTCTTCTTAGTCAATTGAAATCTAAGGTGGATGCTTTAGCAGAGGGCATAGAATGTAAAGAATTACAGGATTTGGTTCATGCCTCTGATCAGGTGGGTAAGCATTCTTTGCAGTGTGGTTTTGATGCTTTGCAGGCCTCTTCCAGGGTGGCTGCCACTGGATCAGTTATTCGTAGGCACGCCTGGCTTAAGGATCAGAACTTGTCAGAGCATGTTAAAGCTCGAATTTTGGATGCTCCCCTTCAGTCTGAAGTTTTGTTTGGTTCTCCTGTGGAGTCAGTCTTGAAGAAAATGGAGGACAAAGCTAAGTCTATGCAGACTGTTAAAGATTTTTTGCAGGTGCAGCCCCCTAAGTTTAGCAGAAATTGGCCTACTAAGGGATGGGCTTACCCTTCTTCTGATTTACAGTCTAGGGGCAGATCTAGACGTGGTAGGGGCAGAGCTCATGCACAGGGTTCTTTTCGGCCTAGAACGTGGAGTTCCCCTGCGCAGTCTGCAGGTGAGGGCAGGGGTCAGTCCTTTCGTAAACAGACCCAATGACCTGCATTTTCAGCTGCCCGATCCTTCTTGTCTGGCAGCTCCTCTAGGGGGAAAGTTGGCACTTTTCAGGCAAAATTGGCTTTTAGTCACCCAGGACAAATGGGTGTTGGACATTATAAACCGAGGCTACAAGTTTTATTTCCACACATTGCCCCCTTTCAAAGGCATGCCAGACGTTCCTCCTCAGCAAAAGGCAGAGGCTCACAAACAGATTTCTTTACTTCTTCAAATGGGAGCTATCCAGCAGGTTCCTCCATTAGAGGTGGGCCTAGGATTTTATTCTCGCCTGTTTCTTGTACCAAAGAAGGGAGACACTTGGAGGCCAATTCTGGATTTGTCTATTCTCAACACATACCTGGACATTCCAGAATTCAAAATGTTGACTTTGCAACAACTTCTACCTATGCTAGGCAGAGATCACTGGATGGTAACTCTGGATCTCAAGGAGGCTTATCTTCATATTCCTATCAGGCCAAGCTGCAGGAGATTCCTGCGTTGGCTGGGACTTTACATTATCAGTTCTCTGCATTGCCCTTTGGCTTATCTACTGCCCAGGGTATTCACAAAGGTTCTGGCTCCGGTGATAGCCTTCTTCAGGTTAAGAGGAATACAGATTTATCCTTATTTGGACGATTGCCTGATTGTTGCTCAAGACAAAGACAAGCTACTTCACCATCTTCAGTATGTTATGGCAGTGTTAAGGTGCCTAGGGTATTCTGTGAACGAAATAAAGTCCAGTCTAGTACCCTCTCAGGACATGTGCTTTCTGGGTGTGAGACTGAATACAGCCTCTCAGATGGCGTTTTTGACCCCGGACAAGCAAAGAAATCTTTCCCTTTACTTCCAGCAATTGTCTCACCTGTCCAGGCTGACTGCAAGGACAGTCCTTCAAGCCTTGGGGTTCATGGCATCTTGTATTCTGGTGCTTCCCAATGCCAAACTGCATATGAGGAAGTTACAATGGTATCTCAAGAGTGTATGGAAACAACACTGCCACAATTTGGACACTGTCATTCAGATAATACCTTGCATTCGAAAGGAATTTTTGTGGTGGGCTCAGGAATGTCACCTAAACAAGGGACTCTCTGTGACCCGACCAGAGGCGAGTCAGATCTTAACGACAGATGCCTCTGACAAGGCTTGGGGAGCACACCTCAATGGAAAATGGGTTCAAGACATGTGGCCTGCCAGACTTCAACATTTGCATATCAACATGAAGGAGATGTTAGAGGTCCAATTTGCATTGATGGCCTTCAAGGATCTCCTACACCCAGGACAAGTGTTGATTCAAACAGACAACACAACTGTCATGTGGTACATCAACAAGCAAGGGGGAACCCATTCGTACCCACTATGCAGGCAAGCTATGATTTTGTGGGAGACGGCTCTCAGTTTGCACCTCACTCTTCAAGCAAGGTTTCTGCCAGGAGCACAGAACTCCTTAGCGGATGTTTTGAGCAGACAGATGGTGGATCCTCACGAGTGGAAACTGGATCCTCATGTATTTCGACAGTTGACAGTGATTTGGGGGACTCCAGACATAGATCTGTTCGCTTCTCCACTAAATTTCCAGTTGCCAAAGTTTTGCACAAAGATGTTTCATCCAAAAGCTTGGAAAGTGGATGCTCTATCATTCAGTTGGAGCAATCTTCACGTCTACGCCTTTCCTCCTCTGCCTCTTCTTCCCAAGGTGCTCTTGAAGGTCAGACGGGACAAGCCCTCCATGATTCTTATAGCTCCAGATTGGCCACGTCAGCACTGGTACCCTCTACTGAGGAGTTTAGTACAGGAGCCTCCTTGGCCTTTGCCATCAAGTCCACACCTTTTGTCCCAGGCAGGCAATCATTTCCTCAATGTCAACATACAGTCCCTGCATCTGACAGCCTGGCATATTCTGTTCTAGACCCTGGAGGGTCGCAGCTTCCTCAACAAGTTTTGAATGTTATTTTGGAGGCCAGACGGCCTAGTACAAGGAAGGTTTATGCTGATAAATGGAGGAGATTTTTCTTTGGAGCAAAGCAAAGTGCTTTGATGTTTCAGTACCTAATTTGAGTGTTTCACTTCAGTATCTTACAGAACTATTGGACAAAGGTTTGTCTTTCTCCTCTGTAAAAGTTCATGCTGCAGCCATTTCTGCTCACTATGACTGTGACCCACCTTTATTCTCTCATCCTTTGTTCAAGCAATTTCTTAGAGGGGCAAAGAACATAAGACCCCCACGTAGAGCTCCTACTCCTTCCTGGGATCTCAATTTTGTGTTGGAGAAACTCACTTTACCTCCTTTTGAACCTGCAGCTACAGCGGAGTTGAAGTTTTTGTCTTGGAAGACAGCTTTTTTGTTGGCCATTACGTCTGCTAGAAGGGTATCTGAATTACAGGCTCTAATGGCAGTTGAACCCTTCCTAATATTTCATAAGGACAGGGTCTCTTTGCGTACTAACCCTACCTTCATGCCTAAAGTGGTCTCAAATGTGGCCTTGAACCAGTCTATTCATCTGCCTACTTTTTATGCTGATCCCCAAAATAAAGGGGAAAAGATTTTGCATTCTTTGGATATTCACAGACAGTTGCGTTATTATTTGAGCAGAACTAAAGGGTTCAGGCAGTCTCAACAGTTGTTTGTTTCTTTTGCTTTGGGTACTCAGGGAAAACCTGTTTCTAAACAAACTATTTCTAAGTGGATTGGTCATTGTATTGCTTTTTGTTATTCTCATCATGGTAAGGAGATTCCGGCTGGAATCAGACCTCATTCCACTAGGGCTACTGCTGCTTCTACTGCTTTTCTGAGGGACGTAGCTACTAAAGATATTTTGGAGGCAGCTACTTGGAGTTCAGTGCACACTTTTTCCAAACATTATCATCTCCCTCTTTACTCCAAATCGAGGGCTGGGTTTGCCACTGCAGTTTTGCAGGGCATGTTAGCAGCTCCCAATGCTTTATGATTTTGCCAACCTCCCTTTCCCTTTGCTTTGGGATTCTACCCACAGGTTATGACTGCAGCAATGTGAGATGAAGAACATAGTACAGTTTTGTACCTACCATAAATGTAGATGTTCGAAGATCCACATTGCTGCAGTCCAATTTTCCCTCCCTCCTTCCCCACTGTAGTTTGAGGTGGTTGTGTGGTTTGGGTTGTAATTATGGTTTATACATGGGTGGTTGGATGTTTTTTGGCTATGGCCTTTCTTTTTAGGGCCTTCTGACATCTGGGGCAAGAAAGACTGAGGATATGACGTCGGTCATGCGCTTTAGTACCACGGCGTACTGACGTCAGATCTGAGCGCCCATGACCGACGCCAGCCTAACACTTTGGTATTCGGGCCGACCGAGGACAGCGGACTACCCACAGGTTATGACTGCAGCAATGTGGATCTTCGAACATCTACATTTATGGTAGGTACAAAACTGTACTTTTCCATCTCCATGTCCATGTGGTCAGCTAGATCTCTCTATGTAGTCCATCCATTCAACTTGACAGGGACAGAATTATGAAATCATGGGTCAAGGCTCAAATTGTGATGGGTATCATCCCTTTCCCCTTTATTTCTACGGCAGTAAGAAAAGGACTGTTATCCATATCTGCAGTTGTTTTCTAGGCCCTGCTTCAGGGGAGTGTACGTCATGGCAGAGTTCCATCAGAACTTCATCTTTGATGTCTATAGGCATTTCCCTTTGGAATCTATGCCTCCAACATTACCAGTAATCTCAGTGCCAATTTGTTCAGCATGGAGGACTGCTAGTTTCCGGGTGCATGACACCAATGCTTTGGGGATACTGGAGGAAATAAAAGAAAATTAAAAAAAATAAATAAAATTAGGGATATGCGACTACAAATGAGTGAAAATGGTAATAAATGTATTGCTGTGGAATAAAATTTGTATCACTCAAATGAAATGAGCATAGCTTAGGCCTAGCAGCATCCAGGTTTATTGATTTATTTCTTCATGAAATGTATATACTGCTATTAAACATTTCTAATTATTTTGAGACGTATTAATAAATCAGAAAATGTTTCGTTGAAAAATGAGAGGGTACACATTTCTTTTTTGACATCTGCTATGATTTTTTAGATACCAGGCAAATTACTTAATGCTCCAAAGTTATGGAGTGAGACTACTTAAAATAAATGGTAAATAAACTCTAAAAGTTGTGTGTTGGCATTTGAAAGTTTTAATAAGGAGCAAGACATTTATCTTTTTACGTAAATTTTTTTCACTCCCCCCACACAGCAAAACCGTTAACTGCTCAATCGATCTCATTCGTACTTTCATGCAGGCATACATGCACACACACTTTATTCTATTTTATCTTAAATGTTTTCTTTACTTATTTTACACTGGCTAAATAGCAAAAGTGTTGATGAGCCAGCGTAAAACAATGGCAAGCATAAAGTTCCTTAGAAAGTGAGCTCCACGGCACAGTCACTTACAGCAAGTACGACTCTCCTGGTATCATGCTGCTACAGATTTTTGCAGAATGTCATGATTTTTGCCTCAGAAGTTAGGTCTGTCCTCATAAAGTTAATGCTTTGCTAGGAAAGAAGTACAGAATTAATTTAGGGCAGACATTTGAGTTTTAGACTAATATCTTTGCAGAAATGCATGTAAACACAAATCTTATTTGAACAACTGTTTTAAGTTTATATCAGTATTTAATATTTGTATGTTTATCCCATTCCTTTTGCCTTGTCCAGATTTCTTGAACTAAGCTCCTGAGGGGTGTGGAAGCAAGAAACGATACCAGCGTTACACAGGTGCAGCAACAAAAAAAAAAATAAAATAAATCTAGGCTCCTGCAACTTGAATGTTTGCCCTAATGGAACCATTAATAGCATTAGGGAATGGACAACCAGAATAAGTCGATATAACCACGAGCAAAAAACATAAACCGACTTCCAGTAAAAGGAGTTATTAGCAAAGAAAGTTACAAGCAATGGCATTATTGAAGGTTACTTAGTCAATAAAATAACAATGTCCACCTATTTTGGTGAAAACGTTATTTCAAACTGTAGAACACTGGCTCCACGACAGGCAGGAATACAAGTAATCCCTCAAGAAAATAGATGCGTCTGGCAACTACACTTAGAGGAGTAGTTCCCTGGGTAGTTCTGGATTGCATTTTTATTGGGTGCTGAGGGCACATTTACCATATTGATGCATAGTTAATTAATGGAGGAATTTCCTGGGCTAAAGGACTGCAGAGGGCGGTATGTGGGTGGTCCTTAACAGCAACAGAGGAAAGAGTGGAAAAAAGCATAGGGCATGATTACAAAGCCATTTCAGCAATATTATCGATGTTCTTTGTTTTTCACTGTTGCAGTCATCACACTTGGGGTATCCTGCCACAGGGAGCCCTCAGTCGGCCCAAATACCAGAGGCTTAGTATTTTTGCATCGGTTGCTGTCGCTTCAGGACTGATGTCAGGTCGTCAGAGGTATAAAAACAGGCAGCCAACGTCATTACATCGGTCTTTCTTGCCGAGGAGCCCGAAGCAAAAGCAGTTTGCACGAGTGCCGGTCGCCCACTACCTGAGTTTTCGTTTCCAAATTGAATCATCCTGAAGTCTTCTAAAGCTAAGTACCCCATTGGGGATCCTTTTATTCTTACTCTAATCGATGTTAACAATTATCTCGCCTGTGGAAAGCAAATACCACACAGAGATTTCCATTCTTACTGCATCACCTGTTTAGGCCCAGACTACGACGTACCTTGCTGTAGGTTTTGTGGTCTGGTCAACGCCAGAATAATTTGTTGTCAGGCCCTTATTGTAGCTAAATACTTTAATTCTCAATTTCCATATTCCGAAATGGCTTCGGTAAGCCATCCGACTACCGATCTTCCGAAAAAATGTAAAGATAGACAGAGACAGACTGCACAGGTTCAAAAATGCTGACGCTTCTGTTAAGCTAGTCGCCAGTTCGCCGGTACTCAGTGAGGCACTTTCGCAGCCCCTAATGCCGGCTTCGATGAATTCGCAGGCCTCTACAGAGACCCGTTTGGAGTCCGGTATGCCACGAGACTCTTCTTTGACTACAGAACCTGCGGATATCTCTACCTTGGCTGGATCCAGAGCCACTGTGCAGGCACCAGCTTCTGAGAAAGTTCTTAGCATTACTGATAATCGATACAAACCGACCACTTCTTTTGCATCTAAAGTTCTTTCTAAAACTACAGAGTTTCTAGGGCCAAGAGTACGAGCTACGCCTAAAAAAAAACGACCCAAACTCAAGCACGTGCTTCCTTGCCACAATCTCGGATGCTTAAAAACGCACAAGACCTGATCATGCTGATTAGGGGAAGCCAGCCTTCCCCTGCTAAAAGAAAAAGAGACTTATCCCCAGCAGCTTTATCTGACCAGAGTCCGACTACTATGAGGTTTCTGAATATGAAGACATGCCCTTATCTGCCTGTGAGAATTCAGATGCAGAGGAATCCATTCCTTCAGCCTCCCTTCCAGAGGATTCTTCTTTTGGTGAAACCCTACATACCTTCAGAGAACATTTCCACTGGGAATGCCAGGATTATCCTCCAAAAAGAGGCTCAGGGATTTTTTAGACTTAACACAGCACAGACCCTAGCTATCCCTCCTGTTCTGGATGATGTCTTTATGGAATCCAGTGTAACTCCTGATACTTTACCCCCTGCACCAAGGATACCTGACAGGTACTATAGTGTCCCTGACTCTCACAAATTTCTTTTAAAAAATCCTACTGCTGACCCAGAGGTCATCTCCCAAAGTCTTAAAGGAATAAAAGCTACCACAGCTAAGAATCCCACCCCTTCAGACAGGGATTCCCGAGCTTTAAACAGATGGGGTAAAAAAATATACACCTCTACAACTCTCGCCATTAGAGCATTGAATTGTCAGTTCCACATTCTGAAATACCAGCAACATACTATGGAACTTATTAAGCAAATATTATCTACCTTTCCTGACTGTGCAGAAACTAAGGATTTACAGGAGCTTATGCATTCTACAAGCCAAGTCAGCAAGCATACCCTGCAAAGGTGGTTTGATGCCCTAGAAGCATCTTGCCGGGCAGCAGTCACAGGTTCTATACTTAGAAGGCATGCCTGGCTTAAGGAGCAGACCTTGCCAGACCATGTCAAATCAAACTTATTGCACACTCCTCTGAAAAAGGACAGTCTGTTTGGCACCAAAGCAGAAAAGGTTTTAAAAAAGATGGAAGAAAAGGTTGTCTATGCAGACAGTCAAAATTTTTTGCAAGTGCAGCCTCCAGGATTTAGTAAGCATTGCCCCTCAAAACATTCATCTTTTCCAGTCCCCACAAGGCCATCTCAAACTAGGCCTAGGGGAAACAGACCCCCCCCGATTGCAGTCTCAGGGTATGCAGAGATCTAAACACTGGAGTGCCTCCACTTCTAAAACAGGAAGTTCTAACCCACCCCCTTACGGAAAGAATTCACAATGACTTCTCAATTCCACCCCTCACCTCTGCCCAATTGCTCATGCCCCTAGGAGGAAAACTTGCCCACCATGCAAAAAACTGGACCTCCATCAAGAACGACTGATGGGTCCTCAACATAGTATTCCAGGGGTACAAATTTTATTTCCACACGCTGCCAACCCCAAAAGGGCTCCCAGACATTCCTCCACACTAGTGGGCAGAGGCACAAAACCAAGTTCAATCCCTGCTCTCCATAAGGACAATTCAGCCTGTTCCTGCAGAACAGATAGGCCAAGGTTTTTGTTCCAGACTTTTCGTGGTACCCAGAAAAAAGGGCACCTGGCGCCCAATATTGGAGCTCTTCATTCTGAACACCTTCCTGGTGGTACCAAAATTCAAAATGCTCGCCCTACAGCAGCTTCTCCCTGTGCTGACCAAAGATGCCTGGTTAGCCACCCTAGACCTAAAGGAGGCCTATCTGACATCCCAACCAGGGACTCCTGCAGGAAATATCAATGTTTCAGGGTAAGATCTAGGCATTATCAGTTCTCTGCACTTCCCTTTGGCTTATCCACTGCTTCCAGAGTTTTTGCAAAATGCCTGGCTCCAGCCATTGCCTATTGCAGACAGAAAAAGATTCATATTTACCCTTACTTAGATGATTGCCTGATTCAGGCAGACAGGAAAAGTTGTTACAGAACCTGACATTTGTAAAGGACCTTCTAACCTCCCTGGGGTACACTATCAATGAAAATAAATCCAAACTAGTCCCCAATCAAAAAACTGTATTCCTGGGAGCAAGTTTGGACACAGCATCCCAGATGGCATTGCTTACTTCAGAAAAACAAACCTGACAGGCTACTTGGCTCATGTGGCCACCAGAGCCCAGCTATCCGCATGGAAAATACTGCAGACTCTAGGGTTCATGGCCTCCTGCATTCTACTAATTACATATGCCAGACTGCATATCAGGAAACTTAAATTGTACTTAAAAAGTCTTTGGTGCCAACATTCTCAGGACCTGGAAACTATCATACCTTTAATTCCTTGTCTAAGGAAAGAGTTTCTTTGGTGGGCAGCAGCATGCAGACACAACAAGGGATGTCCCTTTACACAACCCCATGCTGCCCAGACCCTAACCACAGATGTATTAGACTATGCCTGGAGTGCACATCTGGACGGCAGATGCATTCAGGGCCACTGGAGCCCAGACCAAATTCATCTGCACATCAACCAAAAAGATGCTAGCTGTTCAGCATGCTGTGACAGCTTTCAGATCCCTACTCTCACCAAGGCCCCTTCTAATAAAAACCAGAACCCACTCTTCTCCACTCTGCAGGCTAGCCATGACCCTGTGGAATACGGCCTTAGCCATGGATATTCACCTGCAAGCTCAATACTTGCCAGGCAAACAAAACTCTCCGGCGGACAGCTTAAGCAGAAATCTCCTAGACCCACATGAGTGGCATTTAGACCACAACACCTTCAGCCTTGCGACCCAGAAACAGGGTACCTTGAAGGTGGACCTATTTGCCTCTCCCTACAACCATCAGCTCAGCAAATTCTGCACCAGGTTACCTCACAGCAAGGCCTGGAAAGTGGATGCTGTATCCTTCCAGTGGGCAAACCTCTCAGTCTGTTCATTTCCCCCCCCTGTCTCTTCTCACAAGAGTACTACTCAAGATAAGGCAGGAAAGACCATGGGCAATCCTGATTGCCTCAGACTGGCCATGCCAACACTGGTACCCACTACTGCGCAGTCTGTCACCGGTGCCATCATGGCACCTACCTCAGATCCTAACCCTCCTGACTCAGCAGGAGGGACAGATCTTGCATCCACAATTGCAGACCCTAAACCTTGCAGCCTGGCTTATTCCTTGAATTCTCCTCCAGTGGCCATCCTGAGCAAGCAGGTACTGGATGTCCTACATGAAGCCAGATGATCCAGTATAAGGAAATCCTATGCTGATAAGTGGAAAAGGTACTATTCCTGGATTCACTCTAAAGGAGCGGATACAGCACAACTCTCCTTACCTCTCCTCCTGGATTACCTAGCAGACCTACTCCACAGAGGCCTGGCCTTCTCTTCCATTAAGAGCCATGCCTCTGCCATCTTTACTCATTACAGCACTGAGCCCACCTCTCTTCTCTCACCCTCTCATCAAACAGTTCCTGAGAGGGGCTAACAACTTAAGGCAACCAAGAAGAGCCCCCACCCCTGCTTGGGACCTTAATTTTGTGTTGGAAAAACTCATGCTACCCCCTTTTGAGCCTGCAGCATCAGCAGAGTTAAAATTCCTCTCTTGGAAAACATCCTTGCTTCTGACCATCACTTCAGCTAGAAGAGTGTCTGAGCTACAAGCACTTATGGCTGTGGAACCCTTCGTTATTGTTCATGCTGATAGGGTCTCCCTCAGGATTAAACCTACCTTTATGCTTAAAGTGGTGTCAAGTGTGGCTCTCAACCAGTCTAACCATTTGCCCACCTTTTTCCCCTAATCCTCAAAATAAGGAGTAAAGTATCCTGCACTCCTTAGATGTGCACAGGCGGCTCAGATTCTACCTGGATAGGACTAAGCCCTTCAGGACATCTGACCAGTTACTAGTCAGCTTTGCACCAGGGGCAGAGGGCAAGGCCATATCAGAACAAACCATCTCCAAATGGATAGCACACTGTATCCATTTTTGTTACAAAAAGCATGGGAAACCACCCCCACAGGGAGTCAGAACACATTCCACTAGGGTAACATCAACCTCTACAGCCTTTCTCAGAGGAGTCCCTACCAGGGACATTTTGGAAGCTGCTACTTGGAGTTCTGTTCATACCTTCACCAAGCATTTACTGTCTGCCTCTTTTTTTCCAAATCCAGGGTGGGCTTTGCAACAGCAGTCCTGCAGGGCATACTAGCCAGCCCAAACTCTTCTTGACTGCCTCCACCCTTTCTTCAACTTTGGGAATCAACCCAAGAGTGATGACTGCAACAGTGAAACACGAAGAACATAGTACAGTTATGTACACTTACCATAAATGTAGATGTTTGAGTGTATTCACTGTTGTAGTCCTGGATGTCCTTCAAGGATGCATCTGCAGTCATAACATATGGGTTGTCCTGCCTCAGGCAGCCCTGCGGTCGGCCGGATTCCAAAGTCTGGGTCTGGCCTCGGCTGATGTTGCACTTTCCCCGACGTCAGAGCTTCTGGGGTATAAAGGCATCAGCCGATGCCATTTTCCTCAGTCTTTCTTGCCGCGCAGTGCCCGAAACAGAAGCTGTTCGCAAGTGCCAGTCGGTCAGATCCAGAGATTTCAGCTACCGAAGACTTCTAAAAAAGCTAAGTACCCCGTTGGGGACTCTTTCTTGCCTCAGCCGATGTCAGACAAAGTAAATAATTGTTTAACTTGTGGGAAACATATACCTCATAAGGATTTCCATTCTTACTGCCTTCCTTGCTTAGGCCCAGACCACGACGTATCAGCTTGTTTAGCCTGTGCCTCCTTCAACCGACGGACTCTTAGACATCGGTCGGAGTTTGCAGAAGAGTTTTTTGGATCCGCTTTTGCATATAAAATGCCGTCGGAGACTCCAACTACACATTTAGCCAAAAAACGCAAGGAAAAGGACCGACACTCGCGGCCCGCGGTTTCAGCTGAAACTACGGTTAGGCCTACCGTGAGTGTCTTGGTTTAGGCTGAAACCGAGTCCTCGGTTCTTACTTCTGCCGAAATCATACCTCCGACAAACGAGGCCAGAGAGGCCCCGCCTGAGTCTGCTACAGAAATCCCTACCGAAGAAGCAAGCGCACAAGAATTGTCCGACACCATCCCATTGGACATTTCTACTCCTGCACGTGGGGCAGCTAGGCCCCCTGCTTCTATGTCTATTAGGCCTTCTCCAGGGCTAAAGCAGCTAAAATTTCAAAGGTTTTACCTGCAAAATCTACCTCTCCGAGACCTTCCTCAAGTTCTCAGATTCTCAGCCTTGCTGAGGACCTTATATCTCTGATTAGGGGTTCCCAACCTCACCCAGACAGGGCCTCTCAACCTCCTCCTGACAAAAGGCCTAGGACTGAACCCCCTGAACCTCTCTCCTCTGATTACTCCTCGGATGGATCTGATTTATCAGACCATCAGGAAGGGCCATACTCACCTTATGAGGATTCAGATGCAGAAGACTCTATTCCTTCTGCCTCCCCTCCAGTAGAATTTTCCTTTGGGGAGACTTTACACTCAATGAGGGAATACTTTCAATGGCAGGGTCAGGATTTCTCTGATTCTAGAAAAAGACTTGGGACCTTTTTACACTTGCCACAGCATAGGCCTTTAGCCGTACCACCTGTGCTAACAGTAGTTGATGATGCATATAATGATGTCAGTTCTGCCCCTGATTCTCTTCCCCCGGCCCCTGCCAAACCTGACAGATATTACAGGGTCCCGGATTCTCACTTTCACTTGTATAAAGCCCATGCTGCAGACCCAGAAACTATTTCTCAGGGCCCAAAAGGTGTTGCAGCTGCCACTGCCAAAAACCCACTACCCTCTGAAAGGGAGTCAAGAGCATTAGAGGGATGGGGAAAAAAGATTTATACATCTGCTACTCTTTCTGCCAGGGCTTTAAACTGTCAATTCTATATGATACAGTGCCAGGAATATTTGTTAGATCAGCTAAATAAAAAGCTTTCTTCTCCTGAACCTTTAGACGGTAAGTCCCTTCAGGATTTGGTACACAACTCTCAGCAGGTCAGTAATCATTTCTTAAAATGTGGCTATGATGCACTGGAGGCTTCATTTAGATCAGCTATGACTGGAGCAGTAATTCGAAGGCATGCCTGGCTAAAAGAGCAATCCTTGCCAGACCATGTCAAGGCTAAACTCCTAGATGCTCCAATGGAGAAACAAAGTTTATTTGGCTCCCCTGCACAGGAGATTCTAAAGAAAGTGGAAGAAAAAGCAAAATCTGTGCAAACAGTAAAGGATTTTCTGCAGGTCCAACCTCCGAGGTTCAGCAGAAACTGGCCTTCAAAGAATTGGTCCTTTCCAGACACCTCCAGAGCAGAGGGGCAGGAATAGACGCCCAAGAGGCAGAGGTCAATCAAAGGGTGCCTACAGGGGTCGTCAGTGGCAACCTGCCAACCAGAGGAGTACTGCCACAGCTACAACTACAACCACTTCCACAGGATAGACACAATGACTTGGCTCTGATTCCACCTACCAGGGAACAAGTGGAAGCACCCTTGGGCGGAAAGTTGGCTTTATTCTCGAAAAAATTGGCATTGCATTACAAAAGACAAATGGACATTGCAAACAATAGACAAAGGATACAGGTTTCACTTCCACACTTTACCAAAAAAGAACGGAATGCCAAACCTTCCACCAAACCAGAAGCCAGAGGCTCTAAGGCAAATCAACAGTTTACTTCAGATGAAAGCAATAGAAAGGGTACCACCTATGGAACAAGGCCAAGGATTTTACTCCAGACTATTCCTTGTACCAAGAAAGGAAACCCAACGGAGGCCTATTCTCGACTTGTCCGCACTAAACACATATCTCATTGTGCCAAAATTCAAAATGCTGACCCTACAGCAACTTCTTCCCATGTTGGGCAAGGAGTCTTGGCTGGTGACTCTAGATCTCAAGGAGGCATACCTGCACGTCCCTATATGACCAGATTGCAGAAGACACCTCAGATTTCTTGCAGGATCAGAGCATTATCAATTCTCAGCATTGCCCTTTGGCTTATCTACTGCGCCCAGAGTATTCACGAAATGCCTGGCATCAGTAATTGCACACTGCAGGCTTCAGGGAATTCAAATCTACCCATACCTGGACGACTGCCTAATACAAGCGGACAACAAGACAAAACTAATAAAGGATTTGGCCTATGTCATACACCTGTTATAGGCCTTGGGATACACAGTCAACATCCAGAAGTCAAGACTAGTGCCATCCCAAAGGATAACATTTTTGGGTGCGGATCTGGACACAATAACTCAGATGGCTTTTCTCACAGAAGAAAAACAAAAGCAACTCCCAGTCTACTTCATGGCTTTGACAAGACAAACTCGGCTTACTGCAAGGAAAGTCCTGCAGGCCCTGGGTTACATGGCATCCTGCATAATCTTGATCTCGCATGCCAGGCTGCATATGAGGAAATTACAATGGTACCTAAGGAATGTATGGTCTCAACACAGACACAGTCTAGAAACCATGATACCAATCATTCCATGCCTGAAAAAGGAATTCCTGTGGTGGGCTCAGGCCTGCCAGACCAACAGAGGGTTGCCTTTCAACAAACCACAACCAAGGCAGACCATCACCACGGACGCCTCAGACCTAGTATGGGGAGCACACATGGCAGACAAGTGTATCCAAGGCCTATGGTCTCAAGACCAGCTGAATTTGCACATAAACCTAAAGGAGATGCTGGCAGTGAAGCATGCAATCGAGGCATTCAAATCATTCCTCCAGCAAGGACATCTGCTGATAAGGACAGACGATACCACAGTCATGTGGTACATAAACAAACAGGGAGGCACGCATTCCTACCCTCTATGCCGGATGGCAATGGAGCTGTGGAACCTAGGCCTGAATCTCAACATCCAACTGCAGGCCAAATTCGTGCCAGGAAAAGAGAATACACTAGCAGACAGCTTAAGCAGAACTACCACGGATGCTCACGAATGGATGCTGCATCCACACATCTTCAGAATCATAACAAACAAATGGGGAATGCCAGAGATAGACCTGTTCGCCTCCCCACTCAACCACCAACTGAACAAATTCTGCTCAAGAGTATACCACCCACAAGCCTGGAGGGTGGACTCCCTCTCTTTCAGCTGGAAGGCCCTAACAGTGTATGCTTTTCCACCTCTCCCATTGATGTACAAAGTTCTACTGAAGATCAGGGAGGAACAGCCAAAGGTGATTCTGATAGCTCCAGACTGGCCAAGGCAGCATTGGTATCCGCTTCTGAGAAGCATGTCTCGGATGAACCCATGGCCTCTACCCCTATGGCCTTTACTTCTAACGCAGAACAACTACAAGATCCTGCATCCAAACTTGAAAACACTGCAGCTAACTGCCTGGAAAATTGCTTAAAACAAAACCAAACTGTTTTATCTCAGAGGGTCAAGGACATTATCCTGGAGGCTCGCAGACCCTCCACAAGAAAAACATACTCAGCAAAATGGAAGAGATTCCTCATTTGAAGTGCATCAAAGGGTACAAATGTCACATTGGCAAACATAGCACACATCCTAGAATACTTAGCAGAACTGTTCCACAATGGCCTGTCCTATTCTTCCATTAAGATACATGCTTCAGCAATTTCAGCAGAGTACAACATGGATCCTCCTATCTTCTCTCACCCTCTCCTCAGACAATTTTTAAGAGGAATCAAAAATGTAAAACCTCCAAGGAAACCTCCTCTGCCTACATGGGATCTCAACTTTGTACTGGAAAAATTAACACTACCCCCTTTTGAACCAGCAGCATCAGCAGACTTACAGTTCTTATCTTGGAAAACTGCTTTCCTTCTAGCAATCACTTCAGCAAGAAGAGTATCCGAGTTACAGGCACTAATGGCAGTGCAGCCTTTCCTTATTTTTCACCAGGATAGAGTGTCTCTGAGAACCAATCCTACTTTCATGCCAAAGGTGGTATCCAGGGTATCCTTGAAACCAAGCTATTCATTAGCCTATGTTCTTCCCTAACCCACAGAACAGGGGGGGAAAACTATTGCACACCCTGGACGTACACAGACAATTACGCTACTATCTGGACAGAACTAAAACCAGCAGAAAAACTGACCAACTTTTTGTAGCATATGCAACTGGAGTGCAAGGAAAAGCAATATCCAAACAGACAATTTCAAAATGGATAGGAAATTGCATTCGATTCTGCTACTCTTTTCATGGAAAGACAACTCCTGAAAATATCAGGCCTCACTCCACAAGAGCCATGGCCACCACTACAGCTTTCCTACGAGGGGTGGCTACCAAGGACATTTTAGAAGCTGCTACTTGGAGCTCCGTGCATACATTTGCCAAGCATTACAATCTACCTTTATACTCCAGATCCCGAGCAGGTTTTGCAACTGCAGTTTTACAGGGGATCTTAACTACACCATCATTATCTTAGTACCTCCTCCCCCAGTTTGGCTATGGTATTCTACCCATATGTTATGACTGCAGATGCATCCTTGAAGGACATAGTGCAGTTTTGTACCTACCATAAATGTAGATGTCCGATAGGTATGCATCTGCATTCAGGATTACCCACCCTCCTTCCCCTCTGTGGTATTCCTAGGGTGCTTACCCCTCTTTCAGCTAGCTGGGGGAATCCATTATGGTGTATTTGTTTGTATGTATATATGTATATATATATATTTTGTTTGCTACTGTTTGGAATTTTCAACATTTATCCAAATTTAGCCTTCCTAGAGGGCACCTGGCATCTGGGGCAAGAAACACTGAGGAAAATGGCGTCGGCTGATGCCTTTATACCCCAGAAGCTCTGACGTCGGGAAAGTGCGACATCAGCCGAGGCCAGACCCAGACTTTGGAATCCGGCCGACCGCAGGGCTGCCTGAGGCAGGACAACCCATATGTTATGACTGCAGATGCATACCTATCGGACATCTACATTTATGGTAGGTACAAAACTGTACTTTTCCCACCCTCCAGCCCCCTTGTCTCTCTCTCTCCCTTATTAGACCCTTACAGGGCTGCTGGTATTTGTTTTTTTCTGGTGGTGTTTTTTCCACCATAACTTAGCTCCCTATTGGGGGCTCCTGACATTTGGGGCAAGAAAAACTGATGTAATAGCGTCGGCTGCCTGTTTTTATACCCCTGACAACCTGACGTCAGTCCTGAAGCTACAGCAACCGACGCAGAAATACTAAGCATCTGGTATTCGGGCCAACTGAGGGCTACCCCTGTCAGGATAACCCAAGTGTGATGACTGCAACAGTGAATCTACTCGAATATCTGCATTTATAATAAGTGTACACAACTGTACTTTTCTAGTGCTCTGTAAGGTTGTAATAGGCTTAAAGATGGCTCACTGTACTGTTGCTGTAACAACGGGGGATGAAGGAAACATTTAAAATCAGGATTTACTTGAGCAATTGTACTTTCCTTCAGTGGTACCATCATAAGATAGGGAAGAAGAGCATTTTGAAAATGAAAAAACAAGAAATGAATTGTGTAGCTGTCTTTTAAGAAACAGTATTTGCTAATAAGTAAAGCATTTGCAAATGTTGGCTTTTCACTCATCAGTGTATCATTTTGTGACTGCGGTAGTGGTGCTGCGGTAGCGTTGTCGCCTCACAGTTAGACGTTGCCCGTTCGATTCTCAGTTAGAGCGTCTTCTGTGTGGCGACATACATGAACGGGCGTTTCTTCGTTAATGGTTGTGCGTTAGGCCTGGCAAGCCAGCACGTAAAACTCTACTGCCAATCATTAGTGGACTGGAGTTCCGCTGTGGCAACCCCTAACCGGGAAAAGCCGAAAGACACAAACAAATTTGTACGATTAATAAAAAAATAAAAAGAAAAATTTAGAAAAAAAACTGTGTACTAATCGTCAGTGTGTTCTTTTATGGTTTTACACTGCTTTTGACATATGTTTAATGAATTATTCTAGAACTGCATATATATGCCTTCTCTAATACTCTGACACTGATTATTACTTGAACAATAACATTTCACTGATAACATTATATATAGTGCATATTCAGTTTTTGGAGCTTCCCCTGGATCACATCTGCACATGGGTTGTTCAATTAGGCCACAGAAACACACACGTATATAAAGAGATACCTATGCACACCTGTATATGTATATGTAAACACCTGGTATATGTATATGTAAACACATATATACATATTTATACAGTGTATGTATGTGTGTGTACACACACACACACACACACACACACATATATATATATATATATATATATATATATATATATATATATGAAAATGCATATATATATATATATATATATATATATATATATATATATATATGAAAATGCATATATATATATATATATATATATATATCTGTACATGCACCCACATATAAACACACCCACACTTATCTATATCTGTATATATATATATATATATATATATATATATATATATATATATATATATATATATATATAGATATATATATATAGATATATATATATAGATATCCTTGCCTGCCTCTCCGAACTTAACATCGAAAATCCCTCCCTCCACTGGTTTAACCGTTCCCATAGCCACCGCTCACAATCTGACAAATGGCTCAACTCCCTATCCCCCCCACTCCCCGTCACATGTGGCTTCCCCAAGGATCAATGCTAGGCCCCCCTCTCTGTAACATATTTACAGACATTGTCCACTATGCAGATGATACAGCCCTAATCTGCTCAGCACCCAACATCCGTATTCTAGAAAGTAAAGTGCAAGAATACTTCACTGGCTAAAGTATCACCAACTGATACTAAACCCCCAAAAAACACAGTTAATATTATTTCACCCAACTAAGTCCACTGAACCCCTTCACCATACTCTCAGCCAACAATAACTCTCATCACCCCAGTACCATAGGCCAAGCTATTAGGTGTTACTATCAGCCAACAACTTAAGTACAGTAAGCACATATCCCAAACTATATGTAAAGTCGACAAAAAAAAGTTAGGATGCCTCTGTCATAGCAAACATTTCCTAACCTCCAAATCTAGAACTACCGTAGCCAGAACTCACCTATTATCAATATTACTGTATGCCTTCCCAGTTCTAACTAACATAAATAAAACTGATCTGAACAAACTGTCTGCTTGCAACAACAAGATAGCTAGGTTCGCAGCCAGTGCTAAATCACACTCCCACAACTGCCAATCCCTGCATAAATTATGCTGGTCAGAATTTCCAAACTTACTAAGCTGCCATCAACTCGACATAACTCATCATATTTATATCACCCCTGAGAGAACCCCTGCACTAGCAGGCATTCTAAATTTCTACAACTCCAACAGGGAACTACGATCCAGTGATAAAGCCCTGATTGAAGTCAATCCATGTAAGAATAGCTCTGAAGAAGTCCTTTTCTTCCATGAGGTCGCAAAAGCATGCAACACCCTCCCTCCTGACCTCAGACTACAAAATCAGTCAACCATATTCAAAGACCTCCTTAAATCCCACCTTTATGATGCCCCTCTTTGCAACTGCAATGACCTCACCCTGAATTACAACCCCTTGCTAGGAGGACACCCCTGAGATGTCTGTTACTTACTCTCACTATCCTTGAAACACCTAGGTGTGATGTATAACTTTGTAAATATATACATACTCTCACTATCTTATGTTAATATATCTTGCAAATACTGTAAGTTTTGGCGAGCTGCTGATTGAGCTGTGAGATTATATTGTACATAACTATTTGTTTCTTAACTGTTCCTGCCTTTTACATGCTAACATTCTACCACTGTTAACCAATGACTACTATTCCAAACAACTGTCACACCTGCCTAAAATGTCAGCATTCTACTAAATGTTAATTGCTAACAACTTATGTACTTCAATTGTAACTTCTTGGAGTTTTTCTCTCCAGAACGCCCCTGAAAATGGGTGCTAGCTGTCCATAAAATAAACAAAAATAAGGAAATATATGTGTATGTATGTGTATATATATATGTGTGTGTGTGTGTGTGTGTGTGTGTATATATATATATATATATATATATATATATATATATATATATATATATATATATATTTAGATGTGTGTGTGTGTGTGTGTGTGTGTGTGTGTGTATATATATATATATATATATATATATATATATATATATATATATATGGGTTCCTATGAATTCACCGACACTCAGAACATCGACACTCACCTCATCGACACCAAAGCATCGACTGTTCATAACATCGACATTTCAGGTAAGCGATCTTCCCCCTTACAGGACCCATGGTAGCACTTGTATAATATGCCAGAACCGGCCAGACAACAACAAGCTGGCCCACCACCTTTGATGTCCTTACATCCGCAGCCTGTCCCAACCCTTTTGATGACAGCTCAAACACAAAACAGCAATTCACACCTTGCTCCACCTAGCCCTAGGCAAGGTAACAGCTTCAATTTAAACAATGCTGAAGGACAAAATGTTTTTTTATCCCCAGCCCACTGGAATCAAGGCAACGACATACGGACGCCAGCACGGAACAACAGGGGGAGGGGGAGAGGCAATTGGAGGTATCAGAACTTAGGCAGACCTATGCTAACCAGGAATGCCAGCAGGAATTATTGACTTTAACTTTCACTGAAAGACTGACCACAGTATCTTGCCCAGTATTTAACTTGTCTAACAAAATGTTCTCGGACTCCCACATTCAACTCCTAAGCAAGGGATTCACGTTTATTCCAGCCCAACGTGCAAATCTATCAGACCTACTATTGGATTTACGTTTATTCCTGAGGAAACTTAACCTAAAGGTTTTACACGCCACTACAGATTCCGAAGAGGACAGTGATGACCCTGAGGAACCCACAGAGACATCAGCCTTTGAAGTACTACTTCATAAAAAATCTCTATACAACCCAGTGTTACATAACACACTCCAAACTTTTCTTAAGGTCTGTGAGTCTGATCTAAGAGCAGTGGTACGAAACCCTTGCCTGTCTAAATGGTTCAATTTGACCCACGAAGAACGCACTGCGTTAAATGATCTCAAATCTGATTATAGCCTTCGCATCATGAAGGCAGACAAAGGGACTGGCATAGTCCTGATGGATCAGGCACTATATGTAGAAAAAATAGAAGCATCTCTTATAGATGAAGAATTTTATAAAGCCACGGAGATAAAAGTTGTCAATAGACACTTCACAGCCATCGACCGCAAACTCAAGAGCCTCGAAAGAAACTTTAACATCTCTCTTGAAGACTACATGTTCCTAGTAGTCCCACACCCCAGCCTTGGTAAACTGTTTGGCATACCCAAAATTCACAAAAATGAAGTGGAACCCCCTTCAGACACATCATTTCTAACAAGCGTACCAAAACGGAAAAGATCTCTGAATTCCTAGATGCCGTACTTAACCCTATTGTCCAAGCCTCAAAGTTTTACTTGAAAGATTCTTGGGAATTCCTGAACTTACTGTTCCATATGGATATTAATTACTCTAACTGCATTTTTGTGACTCTGGATGTTGTGTCCCTATACACAAATATCCCCCATCAAGAAGGCTTGGAATATTTGAGAATATATTTAGAGAAATACGCCAAACTTCCCAACAACAAAATAAATACAATTTGTGAACTAACCAGCATAGTCCTGCTAAATAATTTTTTCCATTTTAATGGTAAAGTTTTTCAACAGATTTGCGGCGTTGCTATGGGGTCCAAAGTAGCACCTGCCTACGCGAACCTGGTACTAAGCACATGGTTCATAGGTTGGTACTAGGCTGTCAGCCCTAGGGCCTATACAAGCCTAGCCATAACAATTCCCTGGCTATTTCTTCCCACATTATTTACTTTCCTGGACCCCTGTCTAGCAGGGCGACTTGACGTGATCCCTGGGGTGAATTTATAGGTTCATAGGTTGGTACTAGGCTATCAGCCAAATAAATACCCACTGTCAGTCTCGAACCCAGGACCTTGGTAACACTAGTCTGTATGACCTACCACTAAGCCATGACTCTCATCTAACAAGGGAACAAGAAAAGTTAATTATGATCCCAGCCTTCCAGTCAGTACGTCTGTACAGACATTACATAGACAATTTGTTCTTTGTATGGGAAGGTACCGCCACTGAACTTGACAACTTAATTTTGGAAATCTCTGCCAGTATGCCTTTCCTTAAATTCACAGTCTCAGGCCGTGGGTCTGTAATATC